>NW_026734059.1:0-22797 GCF_028476545.2 Physella acuta
TTACCGCCCCTAACCACCCACACTCTCACTCACTGCGTACCTGGCCAGACTCAGAACTTACCGCCCCTAACCACACCTCACTCTCACTTACCGCCCCTAACCACCCACACTCTCACTTACCGCCCCTAACCACCCACACTCTCACTTACCGCCCCTAACCACCCACACTCTCACTTACCGCCCCTAACCACCCACACTCTCCTTACCGCCCCTAACCACCCACACTCTCACTTACCGCCCCTTACCACCCACACTCTCACTTACCGCCCCTAACCACCCACACTCTCACTTACCGCCCCTAACCACCCACACTCTCACTTACCGCCCCTAACCACCCACACTCTCACTTACCGCCCCTAACCACCCACACTCTCACTTACTGCCCCTAACCACCCACACGCTCACGTACCGCCCCTAACCACCCACACTCTCACTTACCGTTCCTAACCACCCACACACTCCGTTACTGCCCCTAACCACCCACACTCTCACTTACCGCCCCTAACCACCCACACTCTCACTTACTGCCCATAACCACCCACACTATCACTTACTGCGTACCTGGCCAGACCTCAGAACTTACCGCCCCTAACCATTCACACTCTCACTTACTGCCCCTTATCCCACTCAGGACACGCGTCGCTGCCCCTGTAGTCTAATCTCAACCCTCCCCTATCCTTTTATCGCCCTGTCCCCATGAAATCCAGGCCACACACCACACAGTGCCCGTGCATTTCTTAACTTCCTTATTGACTCTCTTGATTATTATTAACCCACCACTGATTTTCTCTCTGTTCATGATGTAACATAACTCTTTTTGACTTTGATTACATCAACATTTTAAATTTGATTTTTAATTTGCAAGGCATTTTATTTTACTTACATGTTAGATAACACATACTCTTGTTGATGGCATGTGTTTTATTTAAAAAATACATATTTAAACTAGCATTAGTTGCATTTTTCATTTAAGTACTTATTAAATGCAACTCATTTTTTTTTTTGGAAAATGCTGTCCCCGAGGTTACTGCATGTGGTAAATTCAAAATAAATGTTACATGTCTTAAATTTTCAATGTTTCTTAAGTTAAATGTGGCCTAAACAATAAACAATATCAGAACTAGTCATCTGCTAAATTCATCTACTTAAATATACTGAATGATCAGGCCGTTGGTTTTGTTTATGTAACAAAGTGGGTTAGATTTCATGAGCTGAGCTGAGCTGAACTAAAGTATATAAAATACATGTATTTAACTTCTTGTTAGTTTTAGCTACTTCCAATGTAAACTTATAAAAAGCCAAAGGGAAAAAACTGTATATATGATTACTAATTGTGTGGAAATAATTTGTCACATGACAGTATTAGACATTCAATGTGAATTGTAAAATTGCAAGTGCAATTTAATTAAGATATATGAAAATGTGTCAACACTATATGTCTCTTGGAGAAAAGATTTATCATCAGAGACAAATTGAATGAGGAAACTGAAAGTATAATTAAATAAAGGATTACAAGACATATGAATACTTCTAATTAATCGCACCCTATATTTCTTTGTGCAGGTTATCTAAATATATTTACTTTTGTATTCACTTTAAAAAAATAAATCTAATGTAATGCATTGTTCTAAAATAACCACACAATTAGACCAATGGAGCAATCAACATTATATTACTTAATTAATAAATTAAAATAGTCAACCATCACCCATCATACATTAGCTTATAATGCAATAACGAAAACAACAAAAAATACAAAACACATGCATAATCAAAATAATAAATGAGAGATATGATAGGAACAAAACTGTTGTTATTCTTGTATTATACAAAAATCACGGGTTCAATGTGTAATAAAAAAATATAAAACAAAAACCAAGAATAGAGTAACTAAAAAAATGAAACAATTATTCGAAACGGTTCTAACTATAATACTTATTTTAACTTAATTTTTAATCACATCTGGATAAAAGGCGGAGAGCATTTATACAAATGAAATGATCCAGTGTCTTGTAATACGTCATTTAATTACGATTCTAGTTTTCTCAATCAATTTGTGTCGTTTGATATATTCAATCTCATAGAAAATTATGCTTTCAGCACATTTTAAAATATAGTTTTATAAATGAATTTATATTTGTATATCATTTGTCAATTTTTTTTATACATTTCTATGACAATAATTTCCTACAAATTTGAAATCAAATATGTAGGAGGTCTCCCTTAAAAGAAATGTAGTTTTAAACACCCTATCCCTACATTATAAAAAATAAATGTCGATAATTTTACATTAAAATTACGGGACTCTTGTTACATACATCATTAATAATTATAAGTAAAGTACAAAATACAACGGAGTTATAAATAAACACTAAAGACAAGTTATCAGTAACATTAAAACTAGTGGTGAAAACACAAGCTAGATAAAATCTATATATATATATATATATATATATATATATATATATATATATATATATACATATATATATATATATATATATTTATATATATATATATATATATTATATATATATATATATATATATATATATATATATATATATATATATATATTCTCTTCTTGGAGACGTTAGAAAACACCAAGCTGTAAGCGCGCCTAGCAGTCCCCTCTCTACCTCTCTAGGCATATCGCAACCACCCCGTCCCCACATGGTCTGGTGAGCTGTGGTTCGCGCTAAATGTTTACATTCGTAGAGTGGATTTGTGGATGAGGCGAGATTGTTTTCTGCCTGGAATGGTTATGATGATTTTACTTTTGTTTTTTCCCTCTAATTTAATGCGTGAAATGTGGCTTGTCTGATGGTTTTGCTGGGGATGTGGTACTCCACACACAAATCATATTTTAGCCCACGTCACCATCCTCCACTCTTATCCCCGTCTATACGAGACCGCTTTAACGACCCACCCCCCCTCCCCACATTTACACACATCCACACACTCGATGTAGTAGAACTCTAAAACAAATTACCTCAATTTTCCTATAACAATATATTGTATAGTGTACTTATTAACGTAATACACTGATTTAACGTTTGAGGAAATGTTTATTATTATCGCTACAGAATAAAAGTATAATGCAGAATGCATAAAAATAGTATGTTTTAACGTTAAAGCACACAAGCAGAAAGAAACATTCAAATAAAGTTATGTTTTTTTTGTCTGAATTCTAAAACATATTGTTATCATTGTTTAGTTTTTGAATGTGTATAGTTTTTAAGTGAATTAAAAATATGAAGCCAAATCTTGATGTGCAACAATCTACTCTGATAAAAACTAATTATTCGAGTGTCTTGTAATTCATAATTTAAATACGATTATCATTTCCTCATTCAATTTGTGTCAGCTGATACATTTAATATAAAACAAACATACAGTTTAGACAACACATACCAGATACCAGTAACATTAAAACTAGAGGTGGGACACGATATACACGCGGAAGGGTATGGGTTGGGGGGGGGGGTCTTTTAATGACCCATTCTTTTGTTCATATTAAGTGATTTCAATATCTTTCTATCTTGCATTTGTGATATAAAAATTATGAAATGATGTTTGTGGTTTATTGAATATCAAAGGAAAAAAATTGCAATCCTCTTTGAATTACAACAGTCACCTTTAACACTAATTGTTGGTGTGGCATGATGTTGGTGTTATGTTAAGTATTAACCAACACCTTACTTCTCCTTCATTGAGTATTGTTTCTAATGTAAGTTTCTGAAAGTGTCACCAATAATGTGTACGAGGCAGTAGCTAACCCGGCCGAACCTATGGTACTGTAGTGTTAAATATATCTTGGCTAGGATGTCGACATTTTTATTTAACTATATAAATGATATTGCAGTGTATTTTAAATGTTTACAATCTTGATACGTATATTTAGACCATGATAGTGTATACTTAGTGTTTTCCTGTATAGAACAGTCGTTTTATTTTGAGAAAATAATTATATATGGTTAAGGATCAGTATTATAATTTTAACAGGAATATAGGCAACTATTGGTAAAAATAACACGAATGTTTTTAGATGAACGAATATATGTTATACATGTTGTCGATAGCCATTGATACCAAGGTAACTGTATCAAAAAGTAGGTAAAAACTTTGGTTTTATTTTGGCCGTAGTGAAAGGTTCTTTATGAATACATTTTTTGTGTTAGTCTCAGGATTGTAGAATTTTTTTTTAGTGTGCCTAGCCTTTGTTTGTGTGATGGCAGTTGCTAATTGTTTTAGTACTTTCATCATGTGACTTATGAAGAATGTTGCAAATTTACAATTTGAATCTATTCCTGAAACTTTCATTTTTAAATGTACATGTTATTTACAGAATAAAGGGTAGGTTTTGTGAGGGGAGGGGTGTTTCCTGGAACATTAGTGCTTTGCTGATTTTGAAAGATAAATGTTATAAATCGGATAAGATTTTGATATAATAATAACATGGGTGGGTTGTAGAAAACTTTATATTAGCGAATTTAGCTACAAACGTTGGTATGGGCTTCCTAAAAGAGGTAAGATGTACAGTTAGTTAAACACGAAATAAACATGAAACAAAATATATTATATACAATTGGTGTGTACCTATCATCTGCAGTCTTCTTTTTATTTTATTTTTTTTGTGTGTGTTTATTATTTATTTATTTTTTTAATTGTTAACAGAATCAAAATTTTAATAATATATAATTTCTAAAAACAAATTATTTAATTAATTAAGCTGGCATGAAATAAATAACGTTGAACGTATTTTCCAGTTTTGTAATTATAGTGTAATAACAAGGTAAATAAAAACGGTACATAACTCCAATTTCCTAACAGTCATAGTATTAATTTGGTTGCCTCCCTGCCGGTTGTATTTTATTTTAATATTTGCCAAAATGATAGACAGTGGCGGAACTAGAAATCGAAGGCTCCCCCGCAAAGAAAAAACTAGGGCCCCCCCCTATATATATATATATATATATATATATATATATATATATATATATATATATATATATATATATATATATATATATATATATATATATATATATATATATATATATATATATATATATATATATATATATATATATATATATATATATATATATATATATCCTATATCCTAACTGAGTAATTTAGTCAACATCATTGCAATATATAACCATTCTGAGAGAACAAACCAGAAAAAATTTAGTCCAAACTCATCTTGGGTTGAATACGTAGTGTAAACATGCTGGTCAAAAATATATAATGACGTTAGCTTGCTTCGTGAATGGTTTCTCGCGTTATGTTTATTTTTTTCATTTTTGGCTTTTATAATATCAATTTTGAAAACATTGATTTTTATAGCTATACTATTGTATAGTACATCTTATTTAAATAACAATTCAGGGAATTAATTGCTTTTTAATATACATAGTACAAAACTATTTAAATGAGCTTTGTGGGCATCCCTATTTTAAAGAAGGGCAGTAAGTCATGGAAGTAGTGTGAATGTTTACCTACCTTTCAAACTAGAGCTCTTGTAGATTTTAAAATATTTTTCTACGCAACAATCTCTGCTTTTTTTTTTTTTACAAAACCACTTTCAAGATGCATGAAAAACATAATTTTTGAAAAAAAGGTATTGTTTTTTGGTCGGAACTGGGCCCCTAATCGTCCTGGGCCCCCCGCATTGCGGGGTCTGGCGGTATGGTAGTTCCGCCCCTGATGATAGATAACAGGAGGAATAATTTAATGTTTCAAAAATATGTCAATCCCAAAGTAAGCTTAAAAAAGAAAGAAAACACCTGGAAACTGTTTGCAATTATCAGAGTCCATAGTAGTGAAAACAAGATGGTTAAGATTAAAAGTAATAATATAAATAGCTTAGTAAAATAAACGAAAGGTATATAACACAACTTCCCTAACAGTTACAGTATCTATTGTGTTGTTTCCCTTTCCAATGATTCACTTATTAAACGTAAACGTCATACATGTACTTCAACATGGTATATGATGCATCAGTGATACCAATACAATATTAAGAAATGAATCAAAATTTAACAATCTGTACAAGTCCAAGCGCCAATGTGTATCCATAACCAAGCATTCAATTCTTATCTATGTGGTATTATCTAATAATATATTACTACTCCCATTTATTGTTACAGTAGAGCAGTCACAGTATAATACTGCTAATATAATATACCACTTCTATTCGTTAATTATTACTGCTCAAAAAATATAATATTACAATAGTATAATACTGCTACTATACACTACTTCCCTCTGATAGACTGCTGACATACTTTTCGTTACCAAAAACAACTCAATGCGGCTAGAGTTTTTCAAAAAAAGAAAAAAAAAGCCTCAATCATGTACATGGCAGCGTCTGTTTGCCTTGCATATTCACATTAGTATTACAGTTTTCATCGTGGGCTTGTGAGGACTGATACAGATTTACAATTATATAGCAATATTTATTTTTATATATAGCCTACTTTTATTCATTTAAGATGGTTTACTTGCACATAGATCTTATACAAAACGTCTAATTACAATTTTAAAAAATGAAAATGCAAATGTGTAATTAAATATTGATTCAATGGATTTTTCAATACATTTTATGAGTAACCGGAAAGATGTTCATTACAATGATACACATCAATTCAAACATTCTTCCTTTTTAAACATCTATATCTATAGCAGTTGTCCCACCGTTTTCTTTTTAATACATTTATTTTAAACATTTTAAATTATAATGATCATTTATTGTGTAGTTTCAAACACATGAAATTAAATTGTATAAATAGCAGTTAAATGGAGAAATAAAATTCCATAAATACTGGACTACAATGGGTTATGCCAGGGGTCGGCAACCTGCGGCTCGCGAGCCGCATGCGGCTCTTTTGATATCAAGATGCGGCTCTCCAGCTCCTTGAATAAATACTAATAATCTTAATAAAAAATACAATATTTGAAATAAAAACAATGTTAGTGGCTCTTTAAAACCAGGGAAATTTTGAAAATTGTAGCTTTTGGCTCTTCTGCTTCAAAAGGTTGCCGACCCCTGGGTTATGCTACCATGTTTCTTCTGACTGCTCAGTTATCGTGCCCCATTTTTGACTGTGAAGCCAAATATTGACATTATGGTTACCTATGGCCAAGTAAAAGAAAAGTACTTTATTTACAGCGATTTTCGTTGCATAGTAATATCGTAAATCAAAAGATTTCGCTTAGTAACAATTTGCATAAAACGAATCATAAAGCTTTTATGGCATTTAATGTCAAAAAAATATAAACATTTTTGGGAAAAAGTAATGGATAGAGAATGAAATATATTGCATTATTTAAAATGATCTACGAAAAATTAAATGTAAATTTGTTAACATGTTTATCTCTATGCAAAAAAATGAAATTTTCTAAAGTTAAACAATTTTAAGGACTAGCAACTAAGTTGTCTCCCTTAGTTTTTTGTAAATTACACATTGGTAGAAATTAAACTACTAATATTATATTTTAGAATTCTAGATTGGTTCAACACTGTTGTAGAATGACTATTATGTTTAATAGTGTTACCTTGAAATACGATTTTAATGCCTTCTGTAGCATTGCTCGTACATCAAACTGTTCGTATATCAAAGCGATTTTACTCATTGAAGAAATCAATTAAAATGCCAAGTATCCGCTGTCTCTAAATGCAACCCCGATTGTTTTGTTACGTGTTATACAAAGAATAATTGTGTATCTTTTAATCAAATGTTGTGTTTAATAAAACATCAAACGATAATGCAATTATATAATCTGTTTTTTTTATAAATTGTAGTTACCTAGAAAATCAACATACTTGAGCTCCCAGAAGATGCTGGTGGAGGTGTAGGCCCTATACAGGGTAAATGAGATAGGCGGTGGCGCTTCACTTCGTTCACTTACTCACAGTTAATGCTAAAATAGTTCGGACACTTAACATTACACTTAATCTTTATACTTCACCGAACATAATGAAACCTAAATGTTCCTTTGTCATGTTTTATTAATTTCGTTTAAATTGCGTCACTGTTTTCTCTTCGGTGGTCGTTTAACTTTTCTCCAGGCTTTCCTCACTATCTCCACTTTTTAATTCAGAATGTACATATGTATACATTTTTTTTTGCACGATAATGTTTGTTGTATCCTTCGTTTAAGATTATTTTTTTACAATTAAGTTCTACATGTGTCATTAAATAGTTCCGATGCGCAATACATTTGCGATGTTTTTGACATGTTTTTTTTCTACGAATCGTTAATTCCACAACTTCAGTTACTCGTATCTCGAATGTTGGGGCACTCATATGTCGAAGTACCAACGTTTTTGTATACACTGATTTTAAAATGGGTTTTGTATTTTCTTTTACGAATATATATATATATATATATATATATATATATATATATATATATATATATATATATATATATTTTTAAATGTTTAATACGTATTAAATCACTAATAGCACACATCTAAGATACTAGAAAGCAGGATGATCAATTGAGTTTTGTTCAAAACAACAGTTTAAATTGTTCTAAATGTGTATAGACCTACATAACATTATTTATTGATACCGCTTTACAACATCAACAGTGGAGTTACTCCCTCTCTTGTTACCTGTAAGGCGAGAGCCAGTTAGAGGAGCCACTTGAGCCACGGCTTAAATTGCTTAATGAAATCATGGGCCCAAACCTTTTTAGATACAACAAAATACAACCATCTCACGTGACCTGCCATAATGGCTTAATGAAATCGTGGGCCAAACATTTTCAGGGACAGCACGAGAGGGATAAAATAGTCAAACCAGTGTTTCACATCACAACAACAGGGTAACATAACCCCATAGTGATCGCGTGTTGATAGAGACATCACATTTGACAGAAGATCGTGTGTGATATGTCTTGGTTTTTTTTATTTTGAAAAATATATTATTGAGACAATAACATGTAATTTAACAGCATTTGTAATGCTTCTTCAGTGCTACTTTTTGCACAGCTATATTGTATTAGTTTTGTCTTGATTACTATGCTCTAGATCTTTATTAATTACACATTAAAACATTGATTGTTTAATATGGTTACAAAAAAGTTCATCGTCCCTATCATTCATCACATTTATTTTTTTAAAATTATTTTTAATTTTTTTCATATATTTTTAGCTACTCTGTGGGAATTGATAATTGACTTTTTAAAATAAATCATGTTTCGTGGACTGTTTAAGTGTCTCATAATTAGGTTGTTTTAATTAAGTTTAGCTATCAAGCTATGCCGAGCGGATCTTTGTGTTGTTCTTTCGTTTTTGTTTCCATCATAGTTATCCGATAGGTTTATTGTATGCTACATGCTTGTTTTTAGAACTTTACATTACATTTGGTCGTAATTAAATAATGATTTATGTTATTGTCTAAGTCCAGTATTTAGAATTTTTATATAAAGTGATTTTTTAAATATTTTTTTTCACCCCTCAGACATGTAAGTTGCAGCGACAGTTGTGTGTTCGCTTTAGTATTTCAGTTTTCATCATCGGCTTGTAAGGACTGAAACAGATTTACAATAGTAATATTTCTTTCTTACTTGTAGCCTACTAAAAAAAAAAAAAAGAAAAAAAAACTGAAAATGCAAATGTGTAATAAAATGATGAACCAAGGGATTTTTTTCCCTCGGCGTGGTGGGCTGAGGGGGGGGGGGTGGAATTTGGGTTTTTAAGTAGAGCTAAAATAAATTTGGGATTACAGAGAAGTAAATTGATACAAATGTTAAGCAATTAGGAAAAGTCATAGTATTGCAATGAGACACACCAAAGCAAACATTCTTTCCTTTCAAACATCTACATCTATACAGTCCTCAAACAGTTTTTTTAAGTGAATATATAAATATGTAAACAATACACAGATTAATGACAAACACTATTAAAAAGAAGCGTTCAGGTGTCATGTAATACATATTTTAGTAACGCTTTCAGTTTTCTTATTATAAATTGTGTCGAAAGATAAATTAATTTTCAAAAGAAAATACAATTTTGACACATTTTATGTATGCATTTTAAAAAGTTAAACATATTTTTAAAAAGCATTGAACGTCTAATTCTGTTTTATGACAAATAATTCCCACCTACTATTCAATCAAATATTTAAGGTTTTTGCCCTTGGTATCTAAACAACAGTTTCAGTGGGAGGTGAGTAAAACTAACATGAAGTAAAATAATTGTATTTTTTTAACAATATACTGTCTATAAGAAAAAAAAACATTATAATTCTACATTACAAATAAGGGGGCTCTAGATGCATGCATCACTGAAGTTGATTTTATAAAGAACAAAGCACATATGAAAAAGAGCTATAAATAAACAACAAATACTAGATACCATTAACATTAAATCTAGAGGTGGAACACGAAACACTTGGGGTTGATTGTGGGGTGGGGGGGGGGGGGGGGGGGGCGGTGTCTTTTATTGCCCATTCTGTTGAGCTCCGATTTATTTCGTCAAATAGTTCATGTTTTAAAGTGTCTCTAACAATCGCCATAATCATCGCGTGTCTTCTCTTTAATGATGCGCTATCACGCAGTCTGTAAACGTGCTGTATTGTAAAATGTTCACTTACAATCTCTTATCTTGTTCAGTTATAATTATTGTCTGAAAGATTGTAGTAGCATATTCAACAATTCCTCAATTCATCAATACGTAAATAGATTTAAAATAATCAAACGGTGACAACAATTTAAGCAACAGTCTACAGTTCCAGACAAACAATCTGTTGTTTTTTAAAATGTGCTACAATGTGTGATTGACCCAGTCAGTGTAAGTGGTGTAAAGTAAGAGCACTACATTCACATACATGTTATATCTGGCGAGCGCTAGCTGATCAAGGCCACATTCTACATGCTTTGTTATGATGTCTTTTAATACATATCTTAAATGATGGCGTAGGTTAGGAGTTTACATCTAGTTTCACAAATCTTGGAGTTAAAGTTAGTTGGAAATCGAATTAGTTGAAAGAAAACGGACTTAAGAAATCGCTTGAAGAAGACAATACGATATATTAAGCCGAAAGTTCAAGTATAAATTATATGTTGGCTTTAATTTTGGACAGACATACGAGATATTTGTCAGTTGGAGTCTGCCGTCAGGTCTCAGGCATTTGCAAATGCCTCATTAATTTTTGTAATCAATATGTCACCTTACACTATGTCATGGTATTAACAAAACATGATAATAGCACGCTTGAAATGAGGTTGAAATGTTGGTATTGTTGTGATGATAATTGTATTACAAAATTGACGTCAGTGGAGGGCTCTATTTGGACACGTAACCTTTTTTTAAAATTAAGTGATGAGCTGGTACCATTTTATAAAGTGTTATAGAGTGTATTTACATTAAAAAATCCGCTACTTGAGCTCACAGAAGATGCTGGTTGATATGTAGGCCCTGTGTAGGGTCAAGGAGATAGACGGTAAAACTTGACTTGGTTCCTTTACACACTCTTAATGCTTAACTCTTTTATCAATTTGATTCATTTACTCCTTTCATCATTATCGCTACACTGTATCCCTAAACTTATCATTCATCGAACATTATTGAAGCAAAAGAGTAAAAAATGTTTATGACTTTTGTTTCATGGGTTAGTCCAACGATATGTGGAAGATATGCTAGTGTTGGCAAGCTTGTTTTCTGCCTGAAATAGATATGATAATGTCTAATGTTTTGTCTCTGTAGTTTAATTCAATAATATGTGGCTTTTCTGATGGGTTTACTGGGGATGTGGTCATCCACATATGACGTCCAAACACATTTCGGATTTTAGACATTGTCTCTACCCCGTCCACACTATACCGTATTCAACTTTACCCTCCCCACCCCCACATCACCACCTTCAGCAGTTTGACTCTAAAATGCACCTCTAATGTACTATATAACTAGCATATGTATCCTAATTTCGGGACTATAATCATTTACAATTCATACATTACTATCTTCTTTGACAAAAATAATAACTTTGTAACATCTTCTTTTATTTATTCCCGTGCAATCAAATATCATGGTTCCAAAAACTTGCATTTAAAAACTATATTCTGCACCTGGTACCAATTAAAGCTGGGCAATGAATGCAACTCATTATTAGTTCTAGCTAAATGTTTGAGGTAAAATTCTAACATTAAGTTATTAATTTGCTTACTCATAATACATGTTAGGTGAACCATAGGTATAATATAAATTACACTTCGAATTTTCAGTCATTTACAAAGCGTTAATTACTTTGATTCATTTAACATTACGTAGTGATTGTATTATCAACCACATTTCCTCTTTGGAAAGCTCAATGCAATCAAATTCAAAGGGAAATAAACAAATAAATTTGAAATAAAGCGTGATGCCAGAGTTGTCTCCTTTATTTCAGTTTCTCCCTTCTTGTATTCACGTATTTATTTTTTACAATTTCCTTGCTTCGATATTTTTCTAGTAAAGTTTAACTTGAATTTTCTGTTGAATTTAAAATTCTCATTTGGTTTTATTATTTACTAGCCCAATTACATGTCAGAAAAAAGGTTATACCCTTGTGAATCTATATTAGTGCTCATAAACTACTGATAAACACTGACATGCTAATAAAGCTAACAAACGATGCGAACTGATGCCGTTACTTTCATGTATGTTGTTTGAAAAAAATGATATGTTTAATAACGTAGCCTTACGAAAAGAAAAGAATGAAGCGCATGTTAGTTTACTTAGAGAGGTTAGTGAACTGTTATTAGAACCTAACCGTATGGTCACTTCATGTCGTGTACACTAATGTATCTACTGGTGCATGCCTCGGCTATTATTGTAATAGCCACTAGAATATACTGTCTTGAAGGTTTTACCTTAACTAGCCGTCACGGCCAGGGCATACACTCGACTTTATAAAAAAGTGTGGGCAGATGCTATTGAATGCAGGTAATGGGGACTTGTTTTTAGCCTCAGACATGTAGTTTACAGCGTCAGTTTGTTCAATTAAGTATTACACTTTTCTGCATCGGCTCGTGAGGAACATACCTGCTGTGCAGAATAATTCTTTTTGATACGTATTTTCTTTAATTAAAAAATATTATTAATCAGAAGGAGAACGTCAGCTCAAATACTTTATACACTGTGAATGAATATATCGTTCGCAAAATTCCTTTGTATAATGGTTTGGTAATTATTTCATTGTTTTCCTGCTAATTTTTTTTTTAATTATGTATTTATTTTCTTCTTATGTGTGTTGTTAGACCCCGTCAGGCCTCACGAATGTGTCAACTATGTCGGTAACATACACGTAACGGACAGTCCTGATAAGGTTATGCTCTGCAGAACATACGCAAAAGGAAGTTGTACATTTTATAAAGGAAACACAAACTGCTGACTAACTAAATATAGAACTGTGTATAGTATGCAACCTTTCATTATTCACCAAACTAGATTTAACCGATTGTAGAACTACAGATTAGAGCACACATTGTTATTTAGATATCAAATAAATCTTACTAAAAATAAAAGGTACCTAAATGAGATTAGTATTATTAAGTATTCAATAATGTACGCATCTATGAAATGTGTATCAATCATAAATAATTATGTTCTATGCGATTGTTTATTTTGAGTCGCTAAAATCTTAGCCAAACACTAAACATAACTTCGTAGATACGCATTGTTAGAGTATTGTCAAGATAATATGAATATGTATATTTTTAATATGATCACACTCTATTCTAAATGAACGATACCTGGTTGAGATCTTACAAAAAATCTATATTGCTAATACAAACTCACCCTAAATGAACGATAATGGTTGAGTTCATGTCGGTGGTCATTGCTACAAAGTTAATCGTTGTAAAGTGTAGCCCAAGGCACCATGTGTAGTTTTCATTTTGCTAGGCCGTTAAGACCTACCGTAGTAAACAAATACATTTCTTAGGCTGAGACATGTAATTTACGAAATTTGTTTGTTTTTTCACTTGTCCACTGAATGCTGTTGTTACAATTGAGTATGTACACTTTTTAGCGCAATTTCCATACTGGACAATTGCGATTATTAACTGGTCATTTCTGGATGGATGGATGTGTGTCCGCAATGGATGTGTGTCCGCAGCTTTAAGTCGTATCTCCTTCTCAACGAAGCAATATCGAGGACTAGTTCCAAAAGCAAATATGTTAAGCAAGTTCCGAGGATGATTGTGGGCCAAAAAATTCCCGGAATTCCTTCCTGGATTTCCAGGAAAAGCCAAAAAAACTCGAAAAAATGCAGTTTTTGGCCCATATATAGGCAACCTGACCACTTAGCGACTTGACACATTTACCAATCGATTTCTGCCAAAATTTAGAACAATATTGCTGAAGAAAGTTTTCAAAAATATCCTTTAATTCGGTCACAAAAAATTAATTATGGAAATTGCGCTAAAATTGTCACTAGACTTTTTATTAACTTGTTTTAAGTGAATACAAAAATGAGTATATTCAAGCAGGGACACATTTAAAACATGAACGAAACACTATATAAACGAAGTGTTCATATCTCTTGTAATTTATCATTTAATTACGCAAGCAGTTTTCTCAGTCAAGTTGTGTCATTTGTTAAATCTAATCTCCATAAAACATATACTTTTGACACACTTTATATATATATATATATAATTTTAATATATTTCTTAATTTCATAGGAAACATTAAATGTAATATTGCGTTTTATAACAAATACTTTTCACATAATTTCAATTTCAAGTTGTTTCCCTTATCTTATTTTTAAAAAGCTAATGGGAGGTAACTTAAACTAAAATAATGTAAAGAATGTTATTTTTTAACAATATATGTTTACATCATAATAACATGGTAATTCTAGATTACAACTCCAGAAATCTAGATACATAAATCATAGTGAGGTCAGCAATATACCCAGCCGCCTTTACTTTCCCTAACGTAAGTTAGGTACCCATCAGAGTTGGGTGGACTCAGGGACGATCTACTGACTTGAACACCGATTCGAACTCGAGACCTGCGGGTTGGCAATCTGGCTTTCTACCGCTAGATTCTCTTTCGGTTTTTTAAAAAGCGTTAAACTTGGGTGTGGTGGGGTTAGGGATGTATGCGTTATATATGATGACTACTTCTATTACTAACATTCCAACTATAGACATGTTATGCGGTCGAGAGCACTCTTATGTCTGACGACACTATTAATACCAACAAGTCCAATCATCGAAAAATAACTTGAACTTGAATTATCAATCACTAATACTAGGTCTACACTACAAAATATACAACACGTCCTTTCTCTGCAATAGCTAAACCCCCAACTATCTTCACTTGTTGGTGGTTGATTAGAGGAATTGTATGTACTGTGGGTTCTATTTCACTGAATTGTCCAAGATCCATGGAGACAGTCTTTTTACTTTTTTAAGTCATAGAGTCTGTCCTTATTTGTTTCATAAACAATATCAACGGCCTGACGCTTCTGATGCTGTCCCGACGTTGGCCTGATGCTGACCTGACATTTGCCTGATGCTGACCTGACATTTGCCTGATGCTGACCTGACATTTGCCTGATGCTGTCCTGACGTTTGCCTGATGCTTACCTGACATTTGCCTGATGCTAACCTGACATTTGCCTGATGCTGACCTGACATTTGCCTGATGCTGTCCTGACGTTTGCCTGATGCTTACCTGACATTTGCCTGATGCTAACCTGACATTTGCCTGATGCTGACCTGACATTTGCCTGATGCTGTCCTGACATTTGCCTGATGTTGACCTGACATTTACCTGATGCTGACCTGATGTTCACTTGATTCAAAAACACATAGTAGCTGCACAATAACAATATTTGGTCTCACATGGGGATAATATATGTACGCAGTAATTATAATTATGATCCACACTTTGTATGTCAAAGAAAGGGAATTAATCGAGTAAATATTTAAATAAGCTAGATATCTGAGTTGTTTCCCTTATCTAGGTATGTCCCTTCTTTTATACACCAATCTATTTTTAAGTTCTCCTTGCCGCTCTATTTTTCTAGTAATTTTTAGCTTAATTTTTATGTTGATTTCAATATTCATATTTCATTTGAAACAAAAATGCCATCTGACAAGTATGAAAACGACAAATCAATGACCTACTCAATTAAAAGTCAGAAATAAGTTTTACTCTTGTGAATCTCTACCCTTGCTCACAAGCCAATGATAAACACTGGAATACTGAAGTTGATTGATGCATTTAATACCATGTGTGTTGAAATACATCGACATATGGTGTCACTCGTCCTATGTTTTACAACTGTAACCATGGCAACGATGCCTGACGAAATTTACTTTTACTTCGCGGTATTTTAACAAATGTCAACTTTTATCAGATTAGGTAACCTCATGTCATTTATGATAATTTATCTGTCATGGACCATGACTTTTGTTTTAAATAAGCAGCATGCACCCGGCATAGCCCGGGTTTAGGAAATATCTCACAATTAAAATTAAAATGTCAATATGCAAATAGCCTCTACTATTATAGTAATAATATACTCTATTAAACGTTTATACTTAAAAGACAAAATGCATTTTAGAAAATTGCTAATCACGTAAAATCGCGTGTTATGTGTTTTTTTTTAATATATATCTGACACGTCGCTTGCAATGATTAAATCTTGATAGACATTGTCTCTTGGTTTAATTCATCAGCAGCACTTTCAAATTTTTGTTCAAGGGGTCTTCCAATAATGACGTCACACTCGTAGGGGGAGGGGGGGGTCCGTAATTTTGTGACGCTGTGTGATAAGGGGGAGGGGGAGGGGTTCAGATGATGCGACGTCACACTTTTGCATTATAAAAAAGCAATGTTAGAAAACGAATTTTAGACTTTATTTCGCGTTTTAGAAAACTGTTTTAATAAATCGTAATAACAATTGATTAAAATACTCTATTTTGACAGATTTCAGAGAAGATTTTGGAAAAAATATCGATGTTTTAAAAAAAATTCAACTGCAGTTTTGAGGGGGGGTTGTAGGCTGAGGTGTGACGTCATTTTAGGGGGGCGGGTCTGGCTTTTTGTGACGATGTGTGACGGAGGGGAGAGGGGGAGGTACAAATCGTCAAATAAAGTGTGACGTCATGTATGCATGACCCCCAACAGAACCAAACACAAAATGCACCAGATGTTAAAAAAAAAAGGTGATCATATTTCATATTTAATATATGTAATGTCATTTTCATAACATAAATATCATTTTACGTTAAGGTAATGGTCGCTTATTCCTTGTCTATACCGTCTCTGCTAGTGCTTTAGTTTGGTGTTATATTCTAAAATACAAGTTATAATGTTTTAGAAGAGCTTTCATATCAGAACCAGACGCTCTTTATTGAACAGTGACAAACTTCCCACACGTGTCTGAGTGTTAAAAAGTTATGTTATAGTTTATGAAGGTACGGTCAAAGGGGGGGGGGGGGTGAGGCAGGTGGGCTGAAGTTAATGGGAACATGTTTGTAGCTTCAGGTCAGTGTGTTATATTCAGTATTACACTTTTCTTCATTGGCTCGTGAGGACCGAAACAACTTTGCAAAAATAATACTTCATTATGACGTGTAGCCTATTTTCAATTTTTTTGTTATATTCTCAACACTGGTCCCTGCATTTTAATTCACTTTTGCCAAAGTTAATACATTTATTTACGGCACATGTTTTATATGGAAAAATAATTTTTCAAAACAGATTAATCACACATTTTATAAAACCATACACAATACAAGCAATTATTTTGAACACTTTGACAAAGATCAGTTGTAAATATCTGTACAGCAGTTTTACATTGGAACCTTTCATCCCTCTCATATAACAGTTGTCATTGGATGGCCATATGTAAACAAGTATTATCATTGGTTGATTGGTGGGTCAATTCATTCACTGACAGAAGTTTCCATTGGTTGGCCATATGTAAACAAGTATTGTCATTGGTTGATTGGTGGGTCACTCATTCACTGACAGAAGTTTCCATTGGTTGGCCATATGTAAACAAGTATTGTCATTTGTTGATTGGTGGGTCGCTCAATCACTGACAGAAGTTTCCATTGGTTGGCCATATGTAAACAAGTATTGTCATTGGTTGATTGGTGGGTCATTCATTCACTGACAGACGTTTCCATTGGTTGGCCATATGTAAATAAGTATTGTCACTGGTTGATTGGTGGGTCACTCATTCACTGACAGAAGTTTCCATTGGTTGGCCATATGTAAACAAGTATTGTCATTTGTTGATTGGTGGGTCGCTCATTCAGCGACAGAAGTTTCCATTGGTTGGCCATGTGTAAACAAGTATTGTCATTGGTTGATTGGTGGGTCGCTCATTCACTTACATAAGTTTACATTGGTTGGCCAGTCGGTCACGTATCTCCTCTCATGATAGCTATACATTCCTTTTTATTGATATCATCACCATCCCTATCAAATTCATCTATCATGGCCCTTAATTCTTCATCCGTCATGTTTTCTCCCAGCTCTCTCGCTACCCTCCTGAGATTCCGAAGACTAAATTTTCCTGAGGTGTCATCATCAAATAGTTTGAAAGCTTTGAGAATTTCTCCCTGTGGATCCCTGTCTAGCATCATGTCTGTCATGACTTCATTGAAATCATCAAAGGAAATCTTTCCTGCACCCTGTCTGTCGTAGTCACTCAGAATCTTCAGTGCATCTGCGTTCTTTACATCAAAGCCAAGCGCTTTCCTAGCAACCTTTAGTTCATGGTAGGCTATGGCTTTGTCTTTATCTGTGTAAAACAGATCAAAAATTATCTAACTTCTCGTTTCTGTTCTTCTAAAAAGTTTTTTTTTTTTTTTGACATATTTAAATATCACAACTGTATTTAACATTCACATCATGATAACAAGCTGTATAATCTTTCACATAAATTATTAGTAAGAAAGTCTATTATAATCTCAGTATCACTGCCGGTTATATATATATATATATATTTTTTTAAAGTATTATAATAATATACACGTAGAAATATGTGTACTAACATTGTTTAAATAGGAAGTAATGGTTCGTCTTTAAAAATTCTTACATTAAAGCGATTGGTTTAAGGAGTATACTTGATACTAAAGATAATATTAAACACTTTGTTATATAAAAGTATAGAATAAAAAGCACAACAACATTGTCTTTTTGAACAATAAAATAATACAACAGAAAAATTATTTTACTCTATAACTATTAAGTCATTGAATTTTGCTAAATTAGAATAATTGTGAAATTAAAATTTGAGTTATTTTAATCAACTTCGTTGCATTAAATATATGGGAAATAACTCTTAAACTAACGAATTTCTTCATAACTCAATACATCATTCGCAAAATTCTTAATGACAACCTGAATTATGCATTTGTGTGTGTTTTTGTCTTATTTCGTTCTTTTCCTTTAAGTATTTTTTTATTCAGTCTGTAATTTTTTCTTCTGTGTGTTGTTAGACCCCGTCAGGCCTCTCGCATGTGTCAACTATGTTAGTAAAATTCACTAAACTGACATTACTTATAAGGTTAGGCTTGGCAGGACATGCGCTAGATGGAGTCGGTATTTTTATAGAAATTGGTATGTTATAGGCAACCCAAACAGCTGACTGACTAAACATAGAAATGTGTATAGTATGCAGCCTTTAACCAACCTATTTTGTGTCGCTAAAATCTTAGTCAAATATTAAACATATTGTTACAAACGTGTAAAGATAACATGAAGATGTGTACTTTTTCTGAGCCAGGTTTAAACAAACTTTCAAAAGGCATGCAATATAATATAATATAATATAATATAATATAATATAATATAATATAATATAATATAATATAATATAATATAATATAATATAATATAATATAATATAATATAATATAATATAATATAATATAATATAATATAATATAATATAATATAATATAATATAATATAATATAATATAATATAATATAATATAATATAATATAATATAATATAATATAATATAATATAATATAATATAATATAATATAATATAATATATAATATAATATAATATAATATAATATAATATAATATAATATAATATAATATAATATAATATAATATAATATAATATAATATAATATAATATAATATAATATAATATAATATAATATAATATAATATAATATAATATAATATAAATATAATATAATATAATATAATATAATATAATATAATATAATATAATATAATATAATATAATATAATATAATATAATATAATATAATATAATATAATATAATATAATATAATATAATATAATATAATATAATATAATAATATAATATAATATAATATAATATAATATAATATAATATAATATAATATAATATAATATAATATAATATAATATAATATAATATAATATAATATAATATAATATAATATATAATATAATATAATATAATATAATATAATATAATATAATATAATATAATATAATATAATATAATATAATATAATATAATATAATATAATATAATATAATATAATATAATATAATATAATATAATATAATATAATATAATATAATATAATATAATATAATATAATATAATATAATATAATATAATATAATATAATATAATATAATATAATATAATATAATATAATATAATATAATATAATATAATATAATATAATATAATATAATATAATATAATATAATATAATATAATATAATATAATATAATATAATATAATATAATATAATATAATATAATATAATATAATATAATATAATATAATATAATATAATATAATATAATATAATATAATATAATATAATATAATATAATATAATATAATATAATATAATATAATATAATATAATATAATATAATATAATATAATATAATATAATATAATATAATATAATATAATATAATATAATATAATATAATATAATATAATATAATATAATATAATATAATATAATATAATATAATATAATATAATATAATATAATATAATATAATATAATATAATATAATATAATATAATATAATATAATATAATATAATATAATATAATATATATAATATAATATAATATAATATAATATAATATAATATAATATAATATAATATAATATAATATAATATAATATAATATAATATAATATAATATAATATAATATAATATAATATAATATAATATAATATAATATAATATAATATAATATAATATAATATAATATAATATAATATAATATAATATAATATAATATAATATAATATAATATAATATAATATAATAATATAATATAATATAATATAATATAATATAATATAATATAATATAATATAATATAATATAATATAATATAATATAATATAATATAATATAATATAATATAATATAATATAATATAATATAATATAATATAATAATATAATATAATATAATATAATATAATATAATATAATATAATATAATATATAATATAATATAATATAATATAATATAATATAATATAATATAATATAATATAATATAATATAATATAATATAATATAATATAATATAATATAATATAATATAATATAATATAATATAATATAATATAATATAATATAATATAATATAATATAATATAATATAATATAATATAATATAATATAATATAATATAATATAATAATATAATATAATATAATATAATATAATATAATATAATATAATATAATATAATATAATATAATATAATATAATATAATATAATATAATATAATATAATATAATATAATATAATATAATATAATATAATATAATAATATAATATAATATAATATAATATAATATAATATAATATAATATAATATAATATAATATAATATAATATAATATAATATAATATAATATAATATAATATAATATAATATAATATAATAATATAATATAATATAATATAATATAATATAATATAATATAATATAATATAATATAATATAATATAATATAATATAATATAATATAATATAATATAATATAATATAATATAATATAATATAATATAATATAATATAATATAATATAATATAATATAATATAATATAATATAATATAATATAATATAATATAATATAATATAATATAATATAATATAATATAATATAATATAATATAATAATATAATATAATATAATATAATATAATATAATATAATATAATATAATATAATATAATATAATATAATATAATATAATATAATATAATATAATATAATATAATATAATATAAATATAATATAATATAATATAATATAATATAATATAATATAATATAATATAATAATATAATATAATATAATATAATATAATATAATATAATATAATATAATATAATATAATATAATATAATATAATATAATATAATATAATATATAATATAATATAATATAATATAATATAATATAATATAATATAATAATATAATATAATATAATATAATATAATATAATATAATATATAATATAATATAATATAATATAATAATATAATATAATATAATATAATATAATATAATATAATATAATATAATATAATATAATATAATATAATATAATATAATATAATATAATATAATATAATATAATATAATATAATATAATATAATATAATATAATATAATATAATATAATATAATATAATATAATATAATATAATATAATATAATATAATATAATATAATATAATATAATATAATATAATATAATATAATATAATATAATATAATATAATATAATATAATATAATA
>NW_026734060.1:0-2500 GCF_028476545.2 Physella acuta
TAGGGCAGACATTTGAAAGATGCGTCGCCGGCGCGAGGCCATGCGATCAGCACAAAGTTATCCAGAGTCACCAAATGGGACGACGCAACCCCTTGCGAGGCCGCGCCGATTGGTTTTGAACTAATAAAAGCGCTCTTCCCGATAAAGGTCGGAGCTTCGATTGCATGTATTAGCTCTAGAATTGCCACAGTTATCCAAGTAGGATCGTGTCATCTAAGGAACCTCGACTGATTTAATGAGCCATTCGCGGTTTCACCATGGGACAGTGTGAAACTTAGACATGCATGGCTTAATCTTTGAGACAAGCATATGACTACTGGCAGGATCAACCAGATAGCTATCGTTTGCGAGACGTTTTTCCACAACACATCGCGGGACGGGAGACAACGCTCTAGCGAGAGAACGGATCCCGGCATTCCCGGATTTTTTCACATCGGACCGCTCACATTTCCCCCTTCACCGTAAACACGGCGTCGCCGGGAAATCTCTCGATTTGCATCGAGCCGACTGCGTTTTGCAGACCCGTCGCCCGTTCCGAGGGCTGGGCCAGTGCGAGACTTTTATCGAGCCACCAATACTGCTTGGTTGCGTTAGCACTGCGCGTCGCCGCTGGCTTCACGCTACGGACACGTACTTTTACCTTCACTGGCGCGACCTGCGCGCCGAGCCCGCATTTTACCGGGAAGCTAGTCGGGAGACTGAGCCACGCACGGTCAGATCGGGCACATGTCGCTGGCTGCGAGGGAGCGCGGATCCTAGCGTCACATAGAGGCTTCACCGACACTCACCTCCACAATAGTAGATACAGACCGTTTTAACCGCCGTATTTCTGCCCATACCTCTAGTGTTAAACCGAAAAATCGGGTACATAGTCTCGGGGGAGGGACCGGGGTGCCGCCCCATGAGGGGAGCCCGCACGGAGGGGCGCCGGGGGTGCCGCGACCCGGGGGGCGGCGCGGGGGTGTCGGGGCGCATCTACGGGGCTCACTCGCGCGGGGCGCCACACTTCCGGGGGGCGCCCCAGGTGGGGTGCCAACTTTGGCGCCCCCGACTAAGGGGCCGCCCCCACTGCGGTTACACGCTTTACGACCACCCACCCGCGTTCCCCACCCCAGGGGGCATGCGAATCACCCGCCAGGGGCGTTCTGGGACCGAGGGCGCCGCTCCGGCACAAGGGGGAGCCAAAACGCCCCGAGTTCCCCCGCGGCCACCTCGACACCTGGGCGGGCGGCGAGGGGTGTCCTGCGATCGGGGTGGGGAGCTCTACCAGAATCACCCGCCAAACTTCACCGGGGGCGTCTCCCGGCGCCCCTGCGCTCGGGTGACGAACAGCGCCCCGGGCTATCCCGGGCGCCCTATGGCGTCCACCTTCGATCGGAAGGGTGATCTCGACTCGGGCTGAGGCGGGCCACAACAATCCGCGGTCACATCGGAGCCGTCCAGGCTAACGAGGCCCCGGCTCACGGGTAACCCATGGGGCTGGACCGGGAGTCCGCCGTTAAAGAAGAAAGAAATGTAGTGCAAACCAGAACCAGTTTTTTTTATTTATTTTATAACTCGACTAATAATCGTCACAAAATTATAAACTTGGTACCTACGGATAGCCCTGGGCCCAACCTAATACAGGATGTCCATAACTATGCGCTAATTAAATAATTAATGGGTATTAAGGTCGGTCTTAGTAAATTGCTATATAAAGTCTAAGACCAGAACCAGTATTTTAAATTTATTTTATAACTCGGCTCCTAATTGTCACAAAATTTAAAATTGGTACCTATGGATAGCCCTCGGCCCTACCTAATACACCGTGTCCATAACAATGTGGTAATTAAATATTTACTGGGCGTTAGGGTCGGTCTTAGTAAATTGCTATATAAAGTCTATATAAAATTTTACGAATTTAAAAAAAAAATTCCTACCGTCAAAAATAGCGACGCCTAGACCACCACACCTGTTCTGACGTTAAATCCTACTTGCACACACGTGTGGGAATAGATTAGATATCATCTAGAGATTAGAATTCCTAATTATTTAATTAAAATAGAGACTCTAGATTTAATAGTTGTGTCATAGTTACATTAAGTCGAATTAGCGAAGCGGAGGCGGGAACTAGATTCTAGATCTAACACTTCGATTGCGATGAAAAAAAAATAGCTTTATTTTAAGGCCGACAAGGCAAATACGGTTTAATTAATATTAAAGAAATAAGTCCGAACACCTACCTTAAGCGAATCATCTACACAACACATGACTAGAAATAATACACGTCCACACGAAGAGCGATTGAAACGGTGACTGCAACGGTGAAAACTTGTACGACGGAAACATGGCGCCTAGGTTATGCCTACTTCCGGTCTGATGAAAATTTTTAATTCATTTTAAATTTTGCGCTCTATTTCGTCCGCGCTTGTCCACTTAAACTCTACAGAAAAGATAGTCTATATAAAAATAATTCCTAGAAGACAATTTTATGAGAGATCACCCACATTTATTTACCCTG
>NW_026734060.1:12500-15000 GCF_028476545.2 Physella acuta
TTATAAACTTGGTACCTACGGATAGCCCTGGGCCCAACCTAATACAGGATGTCCATAACTAGCTAATTAAATAATTAATGGGTATTAAGGTCGGGTCTTAGTAAATTGCTATATAAAGTCTAAGACCAGAACCAGTATTTTAAATTAATTATTATAACTCGGCTCCTAATTGTCACAAAATTTAAAATTGCGTACCTATGGATAGCCCTCGGCCCTACCTAATACACCGTGTCCATAACAATGAGGTAATTAAATATTTACTGGGCGTTAGGGTCGGTCTTAGTAATTGCTATATAAAGTCTATATAAAATTTTACGAATTTAAAAAAAAAATTCCTACCGTCAAAAATAGCGACGCCTAGACCACCACACCTGTTCTGACGTTAATCCTACTTGCACACACGTGTGGGAATAGATTAGATATCATCTAGAGATAGAATTCCTAATTATTTAATTAAAATAGAGACTCTAGATTTAATAGTTGTGTCATAGTTACATTAAGTCGAATTAGCGAAGCGGAGGCGGGAACTAGATTCTAGATCTAACACTTCGATTGCGATGAAAAAAAACTAGCTTTATTTTAAGGCCGACAAGGCAAATACGGTTTAATTAATATTAAAGAAATAAGTCCGAACACCTACCTTAAGCGAATCATCTACACAACACATGACTAGAAATAATACACGTCCACACGAAGAGCGATTGAAACGGTGACTGCAACGGTGAAAACTTGTACGACGGAAACATGGCGCCTAGGTTATGCCTACTTCCGGTCTGATGAAAATTTTTAATTCATTTTAAATTTTGCGCTCTATTTCGTCCGCGCTTGTCCACTTAAACTCTACAGAAAAGATAGTCTATATAAAAATAATTCCTAGAAGACAATTTTATGAGAGATCACCCACATTTATTTACCCTGCCTGTCTACCTTAGGGTTAGAGTTTGAATTTTTCTAGATTCAAGCCAAATATGCCGTGTCGATTAAACGACGACGTACATAACAGAGCGAAGACAATGAATGGTTCCTTAATTAACTATAATTACGGTCCTAATACAACTACAATTCACCATAGTACTAATATGTATGTGTATTGTTGTTTTGGGAGTTCTGTCATTACATTTTAAATTATAAAAAAAACGGGTTTACGATACACTTCATTACGCCGCCGATCGTGGTTTTAGATTTAAATTTGGTCGGATTCGGTTTATTATTAATTTATATAATACTTTATACATACTTTAATTCATTAAATACATTTATCTATGTATTTATTTCATTAGTTAAGTATTTGTTTAACTAAAAATTATCAATTTAAGGCATAACAATTACAGAAAACGATTGTATTTGAGATAAGTCTTATCGAACCATTTAGTAGCTGGGTCGGTTTATTATTAATTTATCTAATACTTTATACATACTTTCACTCATTAATTACATGTATATATGCATTCATTAAATCATTTAAGTATTTATTTCATCAAAAAGTATCGATTGAAGGCATAACACTGATAGAAAACGATTGTATTTGAGATAAGTCTTATCGAACCATTTAGTAGCTGGTTCGCGGGTCGGTTTTATTCCTTAACTCTAGATTTAAGTCTATCGTGTTTAATTTCAATTTAATTTATCACAACTTTTAGATTTTGTACTAGATTAAGCTACATTGAAGCTTATTTTTCACTATTTAATCAATAGAGGATATTATATAATATTTTTAAGTCTAATATTACGCAGCCGTTTGTTAAATCTAGTTTTACAACGACGACTCGCGCGATTTCGGTTTGGTTTTAAAACTTAAGTTCATTGATTCTTAAAATATATATTCCAGTTAGAATAGAACTGAATACGTACCACATGATGTATACACACGTTTGGGTTATTTATTTATTTTAAATTTAGTTTATTATGACCGATCGTAATTAACTTTGGCGATACCGGGCTGATATGTCTTATCGACCGGAAAACTACTCTTATCGACCGGAAAACTACTGTCCCTTCGGTCGACTAGTTGGTCTTAGACGGCATTACCGAGGTTTGAAAACTCTTACACCGTGTTTTTATTTTCACATAGATCCTATATTTTGATACCAGTCATTCGTTTAAGTTTAAATTAGAAAACGTGAAATGTAGTTTATTGGAAACACTAATGTTTTTAATTTTGTACAAAATAAATTTTTATTCGTTTCAGGTAAACGGCGGGATGAGAAAAATCTGCTTTCTACAACACATACATTGGTTAAGAATATAAAGTGAAATATAGTTGTACAAACACCGTCTCTACTTAGCAGCTTAGCCTCTACGGCAATGCCGCGTCTTTACACTGGGCGAGCTTGAGACTGGAAAACTCTCGATCACTCTACGCGGGAATGCCGCTAAGTCGAGGCGGTCTGATCGGCAACCCATCAAACTTCAGCTCATCTATTTTTTTTTTATTTTTCACAATTTTTTTAAAATTCGGGTAAACGGCGGGATGAACTCAACCAAATTTTTCAATTGGGTT
>NW_026734060.1:22500-25000 GCF_028476545.2 Physella acuta
CTTCACTGGCGCGACCTGCGCGCCGAGCCCGCATTTTACCGGGAAGCTAGTCGGGAGACTGAGCCACGCACGGTCAGATCGGGCACATGTCGCTGGCTGCGAGGGAGCGCGGATCCTAGCGTCACATAGAGGCTTCACCGACACTCACCTCCACAATAGTAGATACAGACCGTTTTAACCGCCGTATTTCTGCCCATACCTCTAGTGTTAAACCGAAAAATCGGGTACATAGTCTCGGGGAGGACCGGGGTGCCGCCCCATGAGGGGAGCCCGCACGGAGGGCGCCGGGGGTGCCGCGACCCGGGGGGCGGCGCGGGGGTGTCGGGGCGCATCTACGGGGCTCACTCGCGCGGGCGCCACACTTCCGGGGGGCGCCCCAGGTGGGGTGCCAACTTTGGCGCCCCCGACTAAGGGGCCGCCCCCACTGCGGTTACACGCTTTACGACCACCCACCCGCGTTCCCCACCCCAGGGGGCATGCGAATCACCCGCCAGGGGCGTTCTGGGACCGAGGGCGCCGCTCCGGCACAAGGGGGAGCCAAAACGCCCCGAGTTCCCCCGCGGCCACCTCGACACCTGGGCGGGCGGCGAGGGGTGTCCTGCGATCGGGGTGGGGAGCTCTACCAGAATCACCCGCCAAACTTCACCGGGGGCGTCTCCCGGCGCCCCTGCGCTCGGGTGACGAACAGCGCCCCGGGCTATCCCGGGCGCCCTATGGCGTCCACCTTCGATCGGAAGGGTGATCTCGACTCGGGCTGAGGCGGGCCACAACAATCCGCGGTCACATCGGAGCCGTCCAGGCTAACGAGGCCCCGGCTCACGGGTAACCCATGGGGCTGGACCGGGAGTCCGCCGTTAAAGAAGAAAGAAATGTAGTGCAAACCAGAACCAGTTTTTTTTATTTATTTTATAACTCGACTAATAATCGTCACAAAATTATAAACTTGGTACCTACGGATAGCCCTGGGCCCAACCTAATACAGGATGTCCATAACTATGCGCTAATTAAATAATTAATGGGTATTAAGGTCGGTCTTAGTAAATTGCTATATAAAGTCTAAGACCAGAACCAGTATTTTAAATTTATTTTATAACTCGGCTCCTAATTGTCACAAAATTTAAAAATTGGTACCTATGGATAGCCCTCGGCCCTACCTAATACACCGTGTCCATAACAATGTGGTAATTAAATATTTACTGGGCGTTAGGGTCGGTCTTAGTAAATTGCTATATAAAGTCTATATAAAATTTTACGAATTTAAAAAAAAAATTCCTACCGTCAAAAATAGCGACGCCTAGACCACCACACCTGTTCTGACGTTAAATCCTACTTGCACACACGTGTGGGAATAGATTAGATATCATCTAGAGATAGAATTCCTAATTATTTAATTAAAATAGAGACTCTAGATTTAATAGTTGTGTCATAGTTACATTAAGTCGAATTAGCGAAGCGGAGGCGGGAACTAGATTCTAGATCTAACACTTCGATTGCGATGAAAAAAAAATAGCTTTATTTTAAGGCCGACAAGGCAAATACGGTTTAATTAATATTAAAGAAATAAGTCCGAACACCTACCTTAAGCGAATCATCTACACAACACATGACTAGAAATAATACACGTCCACACGAAGAGCGATTGAAACGGTGACTGCAACGGTGAAAACTTGTACGACGGAAACATGGCGCCTAGGTTATGCCTACTTCCGGTCTGATGAAAATTTTTAATTCATTTTAAATTTTGCGCTCTATTTCGTCCGCGCTTGTCCACTTAAACTCTACAGAAAAGATAGTCTATATAAAAATAATTCCTAGAAGACAATTTTATGAGAGATCACCCACATTTATTTACCCTGCCTGTCTACCTTAGGGTTAGAGTTTGAATTTTTCTAGATTCAAGCCAAATATGCCGTGTCGATTAAACGACGACGTACATAACAGAGCGAAGACAATGAATGGTTCCTTAATTAACTATAATTACGGTCCTAATACAACTACAATTCACCATAGTACTAATATGTATGTGTATTGTTGTTTTGGGAGTTCTGTCATTACATTTTAAATTATAAAAAAAACGGGTTTACGATACACTTCATTACGCGCCGCCGATCGTGGTTTTAGATTTAAATTTGGTCGGATTCGGTTTATTATTAATTTATATAATACTTTATACATACTTTAATTCATTAAATACATTTATCTATGTATTTATTTCATTAGTTAAGTATTTGTTTAACTAAAAATTATCAATTTAAGGCATAACAATTACAGAAAACGATTGTATTTGAGATAAGTCTTATCGAACCATTTAGTAGCTGGGTCGGTTTATTATTAATTTATCTAATACTTTATACATACTTTCACTCATTAATTACATGTATATATGCATTCATTAAATCATTTAAGTATTTATTTCATCAAAAAGTATCGATTGAAGGCATAACACTGATAGAAAACGATTGTATTTGAGATAAGTCTTATCGAACCATTTAGTAGCTGG
>NW_026734060.1:35000-38202 GCF_028476545.2 Physella acuta
AAGCGAATCATCTACACAACACATGACTAGAAATAATACACGTCCACACGAAGAGCGATTGAAACGGTGACTGCAACGGTGAAAACTTGTACGACGGAAACATGGCGCCTAGGTTATGCCTACTTCCGGTCTGATGAAAATTTTTAATTCATTTTAAATTTTGCGCTCTATTTCGTCCGCGCTTGTCCACTTAAACTCTACAGAAAAGATAGTCTATATAAAAATAATTCCTAGAAGACAATTTTATGAGAGATCACCCACATTTATTTACCCTGCCTGTCTACCTTAGGGTTAGAGTTTGAATTTTTCTAGATTCAAGCCAAATATGCCGTGTCGATTAAACGACGACGTACATAACAGAGCGAAGACAATGAATGGTTCCTTAATTAACTATAATTACGGTCCTAATACAACTACAATTCACCATAGTACTAATATGTATGTGTATTGTTGTTTTGGGAGTTCTGTCATTACATTTTAAATTATAAAAAAAACGGGTTTACGATACACTTCATTACGCCGCCGATCGTGGTTTTAGATTTAAATTTGGTCGGATTCGGTTTATTATTAATTTATATAATACTTTATACATACTTTAATTCATTAAATACATTTATCTATGTATTTATTTCATTAGTTAAGTATTTGTTTAACTAAAAATTATCAATTTAAGGCATAACAATTACAGAAAACGATTGTATTTGAGATAAGTCTTATCGAACCATTTAGTAGCTGGGTCGGTTTATTATTAATTTATCTAATACTTTATACATACTTTCACTCATTAATTACATGTATATATGCATTCATTAAATCATTTAAGTATTTATTTCATCAAAAAGTATCGATTGAAGGCATAACACTGATAGAAAACGATTGTATTTGAGATAAGTCTTATCGAACCATTTAGTAGCTGGTTCGCGGGTCGGTTTTATTCCTTAACTCTAGATTTAAGTCTATCGTGTTTAATTTCAATTTAATTTATCACAACTTTTAGATTTTGTACTAGATTAAGCTACATTGAAGCTTATTTTTCACTATTTAATCAATAGAGGATATTATATAATATTTTTAAGTCTAATATTACGCAGCCGTTTGTTAAATCTAGTTTTACAACGACGACTCGCGCGATTTCGGTTTGGTTTTAAAACTTAAGTTCATTGATTCTTAAAATATATATTCCAGTTAGAATAGAACTGAATACGTACCACATGATGTATACACACGTTTGGGTTATTTATTTATTTTAAATTTAGTTTATTATGACCGATCGTAATTAACTTTGGCGATACCGGGCTGATATGTCTTATCGACCGGAAAACTACTGTCCCTTCGGTCGACTAGTTGGTCTTAGACGGCATTACCGAGGTTTGAAAACTCTTACACCGTGTTTTTATTTTCACATAGATCCTATATTTTGATACCAGTCATTCGTTTAAGTTTAAATTAGAAAACGTGAAATGTAGTTTATTGGAAACACTAATGTTTTTAATTTTGTACAAAATAAATTTTTATTCGTTTCAGGTAAACGGCGGGATGAGAAAAATCTGCTTTCTACAACACATACATTGGTTAAGAATATAAAGTGAAATATAGTTGTACAAACACCGTCTCTACTTAGCAGCTTAGCCTCTACGGCAATGCCGCGTCTTTACACTGGGCGAGCTTGAGACTGGAAAACTCTCGATCACTCTACGCGGGAATGCCGCTAAGTCGAGGCGGTCTGATCGGCAACCCATCAAACTTCAGCTCATCTATTTTTTTTTTATTTTTCACAATTTTTTTAAAATTCGGGTAAACGGCGGGATGAACTCAACCAAATTTTTCAATTGGGTTTTTAATATCCACGTACATTCAGCGCAAAGTGAAATGTAGTTTTAATGTATTTAAACATAGAACAACCACCGTCATTCGCCAGCTCTGTTAGACTAACGACTCGCCGCTTCGCATCCTCGGTGGAACGGGCGACCTCTCGATCACTTGCGGCCACAGTACGGCAATGCCGCAAAATAAAGTCGGTTTGATCGGTGAACTGCCACTCGCACGATGAAACTTTGAGACATTTTTTTTCGGACTTTGAAAATTTTCAAAGTCCGACCGAATGACGAAAAGTGAAATGTAGTGCAAAACTTTGAATAAAAAAAAAAAGAAACAGGCGCATGAGACGACACGTCGTCCCATGCCATTGCCTGTCTCTCTTCGATGGACGACGGCGACGCAGCGCTTTTCCAGTCACTCAGTGGTGGGTCACCGGGCGAATTGAGTACCCACTGCCAAAAGTAAGCCTTGTCCCGAATGTGTTGATAGCCCGAGGCGGGATTCGAACCCGCATCACTGAGAGGAAAAGACGCGGCATCGCCACATCGCCATCGTGCGAGGAGTTGAGATGCCTTCGACTTGCTGCAGAAAGCAGCAACGGAGATGGTCGCCCGTCTAGTGCGGACAAATCTCCTGGTCAAAGGCTGAGTCTCAACAGATCGCAGTGAGGTGGCTGCTCTACTGATTACGACACCCCGACCGAGAACTAAGTCGTCTACAAATGATTTAACACCTCCACGCCGCATGGGATGAATATCGTTAAGGCCCCCGCCGGCGCTGATCGGCCGGGCGGTAGAGACCTCGTGCTGCGGCTCGACCGGACCGAGACGGCGCCACCGGCAGAACCAGCGGCGCCGCGCTTCGGCCATATCGTTGCCTCCCGACGAGGGGGTGCGAAAGATATCGTCGCATATCCGGGCGGGATTCTGACTTAGAGGCGTTCAGCCATAATCCCTCAGATGGTAGCCTCGCACCATTGGCTTATCAGCCAAGCACGTGAACCAAATGTCTGAACCTGCGGTTCCTCTCGTACTGAGCAGGATTACCGTAGCAACGACTTGTCATCAGTAGGGTAAAACTAACCTGTCTCACGACGGTCTAAACCCAGCTCACGTTCCCTATTAGTGGGTGAACAATCCAACGCTTGGCGAATTCTGCTTCGCAATGATAGGAAGAGCCGACATCGAAGGATCAAAAAGCAACGTCGCTATGAACGCTTGGCTGCCACAAGCCAGTTATCCCTGTGGTAACTTTTCTGACACCTCTTGCTTAAAACTCCTAAAGTCAAAAGGATCGATAGGCCACGCTTTCACGGTCTGTATTCGTACTGAAAATCAAAATCAAGCGAGCTTTTGCCCTTTTGCTCTACGCGAGGTTTCCGTCC
>NW_026734061.1:0-47019 GCF_028476545.2 Physella acuta
ATATCGCTTTAGATTCTGATGATATGTCCGGCGAAAATATTTTGCGGACAGAGAGAGAGAGAGAGAGAGAGAGAGAGAGAGAGAGAGAGAGAGAGAGAGAGAGAGAGAGTGCGCATGGTGGCTTTTATATATTAAGATTCTAGGGAAGGGTTCTGTAATAAAAATAATTTTTAATTTCACAAGGGCGGCGCCACGGGAGGGTGCGATTTTTCTCTATATGCGGTATATAAAAATAAAAGTCGATTTTGGTGTGACACCGTTATCCGATATCCATGAGACTTTGGGGGAGTTGATTGGGACACTCTGGGAAAGGGTTTTGTAAAAAAAAAACATATTTAATTTCGCAAGGGCGGCGCCACGTGAGGGTGCGTTTTTTTTTCTATATACGTGGTATAAAAATAATATAATTGAATTGCGGTGACACCGTTCACACGATCGCCATGAAACTTTGGGAGGATGTTGAGAATATTCCTGAGGAGGTTTATGTGCTAAAAACAGTCTCAAATTGTCAGGGGTGGCGCCCTGTCAGGGCTCGAATTGTTTTCTTTCTATATATAGTATATAAAAATAAAAGTAGTTTGCGGTCTCACAACGTTTATCCGATAGCCATCAAACTTCAGGGACTTGATTAGAACACTCCAGGGAAGGGTTCCGTAAAAAAATATTTTAATTTTGCAAGGGCGACGCCACGGTATGATGGGATTTTTCTCAATATGCGGTATTGAAAAATAAAAGTCGATTTTTGTTTGACACCATTTATCTGATCGCCATCAAACTTTGGGGAGTTGATTACAACAATTCAGGGAAGGGTTCTGTAAAAAAAAATCCTTTCTAATTTTGCAAGGGCGCCGCCACGAGAGGGTGCGATTTTTCTCTATATACGGTTTATAAAAATAAAAGTCTATTTCGGTTTCACACCGTTCATCCGTGTACCATGAAACTTTGGGGAGATGATTAGATCCTTCAATGGTAGGGTTCTGCAAAAAAAAAAAATTAATATTGCAAGGGTGGCGCCCCCCGGGGGGAGCAATTTTTATCTTTATACACGGTACATATAAAATAAAACTCGGATGCGGTTCATCCGAGTGCCATGAAACTTTAGGGAAGAGATGAGAATACTCCCGAGAATATTTCTGCGAAAAACAAAACTAAAGTTTCTTATGGGCGGCGCCATGTAGGGTACGATTTCCGTCAATACACGGTTTGGCGCCCAGAGATGTAGAGCGACTATGTTGGCACTTGGCATCCGTTAATCGAGCGTCCTGCATAGCGAGTAAGGGGTACTACTATATTCAGCGGTAAAACTACAACAGGCTTCTAAAAATAATTTTGTAACGCGAGAAAATGTCTATCCGTCCATCCGTCCATCCGTCCATCCGTCCATCCATCCATCCGTCCATCCGTCCATCCGTCCATCCGTCCATCCGTCCATCCGTCCATCCGTCCATCCGTCCATCCGTCCATCCGTCCATCCGTCCATCCGTCCATCCATCCATCCATCCATCCATCCATCCATCCATCCATCCATCCATCCATCCATCCATCCATCCATCCACCCATCCACCCATCCATCCATCCATCCATCCATCCATCCATCCATCCATCCATCCATCCATCCATCCATCCATCCATCCATCCATCCATCCATCCATCCATCCATCCATCCATCCATCCATCCATCCATCCATCCATCCATCCATCCATCCATCCATCCATCCATCCATCCATCCATCCATCCATCCATCCACGTATCCACCCATCCACCCACCCATCCACCCATCCACCCACCCACCCAATTCACCCACCCACCTACCTACCTACCTACCTACCTACCTACCTACCTACCTACCTACCTACCTACCTACCTCACAAAATCTCAGAACACCCCTCCCCCCTTCAAGTGTGATATCATTCCATCCATCCATCCATCCATCCATCCATCCATCCACGTATCCACCCATCCACCCACCCATCCACCCATCCACCCACCCAATCCACCCACCCACCTACCTACCTACCTACCTACCTACCTACCTACCTACCTACCTACCTCACAAAATCTCAGAACACCCCTCCCCCCTTCAAGTGTGATATCATTTTTGAACAACCGTATAGGTGTGAAGTAAATCAATAAAAAGAAATGGATAGTTCAAAACTATTTTTAACAAATAAACCGGGAGTGATCTCCCCTAAACTCTCTCGAATATTCTTATATAAAAAACACGTGATGGGAACTCGGGATATAGACATGATATTTAATACATTTTAAATACTTAAACTTTTTAAAATAGAATAAAATCTCGTAGAACATTGAATTGCACACCATTGGACGCCAAATAAAATGTGCATAATAGTGCGGAATATTATTAGTACTCCATAAATTTACATTAGTTATGAGAAATCGGAAATAGCGTAAATTAGTATTTTCGTTTAACTCAAAATTTGACAGAAGGTAGAGAATTAGATCTTTTACTTACATGTGAAATTTTATTTATATGTCTGAAATAGTACTCAAGTTATAGGTTTTTGAAAAATTCAAAGTAAAAAAGTACCATTTCCGGTTATCAGAAATTGCTAAAAAAAATGATACGGATCTACGATTTTGATATAATATTTATATATTAAATTTCATCAACCTAGCTGTAACGTTACTCAAGTTATCGTGTATACAGACACACACACAGACACACACACACAGAGACATAAGGACAAGATTGCAAAATTATGTTTTTCCGTATCAGTGAGGTGTAAAACGTCGAGATTTGCAAAAATACAAATTACTTAAAAACAAAATAATAAACATTGAATAGCCAGATTTTTAACGGAGTCATTTAAGTCACTTAATCAGTGTGTGCCTGTGTTATGTTAAATGTGTCGGATTTTTAGGTAACTAGTTATTTCTTTGCTTTGTCAATAATATCGTCAGCGTGTAGTAAAGCACATTGCGTTTGGAGCAATAACTATTTCATAAATTTTTTACTCAAACAAGTACATTTTAAAATATATAGGCCTATAATTCACGTGAAACAGGTACCGATGGCTAGTGTGTACTAAAGCTGTCGTCGATTTTTTTTCTCTGCCCTCGTTTAAACCCGTTTTAGCCTAATGGTGAACCTTTATTTTGTTTACTGCAACTAGAAGCTTGTTTTAAACTTTTAGTTCTTCTAAAATGACGTCAATTTCTGTCCTTATCCTCACGATAACACATTTTAAAGTCTGCTACGCGACATCCACTTTACCACGCCTACCCATAGATCAATCTGTTTGCTATGTATCCTAAGTAACAGGCATTAAATACAACTTTGAATCATGTTAAATTTCTCGACATTGCATTGGTTGAAACTCTGGCTGACGTCCGTGCCGAACACTACTTAAAGTGACAACTTTTGTTTCAAGAAGTTTTGCGAAGATTTTCTGTTTGTGGAGGATTCCGTCAGGTTTAGCACTTAAATTTTTAAAATAAAAAATTATAACCGTATTAAAAACATTTTTCTGAAAAACGTAAGATCTAGATTGAAATGTTTATAATATTTTACTTTGTTAGGTGAAATTATTTTCTCGATAGATAATTATTGTTCTCATTAACACAGGCAGCCGCGGTCCCCCCCCCCCCCCCCCCCCTCCGAGGTGAGGTCACTTTGTCAAGGCAGGAAATTAAACACTTGATCTGAAGGCTTACGGTGTTTGCGCTGACTATCGTGAAGAGCCTTACAAAATCCTCACTAGGCCTATTGGGGTTTAATGAGTAAAACAGTGAAAGACCATTTTACAACACATAGGGCATAGAATAATGAAGAGTTTACCTGTTTCTATGACCTCGGCATTAAAACGATAATGTGGTCTGCACAATGCCTGTACCGCATTTTCCCCGAACACAGCTGGGTGGTCCAACGGGAGTCCGAGATCCGAACTCGAGACTTTCAGGCTAGCACGATTAGGCACTACCACCTAACTTGATTGGCACTTAAAAGTTCATAATAACATATATATATATATATATATATATATATATATATATATATATATATATATATATATATATATATATAATATACACACTATATATGATATATATATAAATATGTGTATATATATATATATATATATATATATATATATCGTTTAATCATTTGTATATATATTTATCGTTTATGCATTTAACAGTATATAAAAATATACGTTTCAGGAACAATAGAATGGCTAAAATTTTGTTACGTAAGTTCTCTTTTAACGCTATTACATAATACAAAGGGAGCTAATAAATAACTGCAACTCGCGGGTTTTTGTTATAATTTTGCTACAGTGTTCTTAAATATCAGTTATTATATATAATATCATAATTTATAATATTATAATGTATATTTAACATTCTATTTCAGTGTTTGCTGCTGCGGCACTTTGTGTCTGTAAGTATTTATGTTTTATTTACTACAAAATTTATAATGTAGAACCTCATATTAGGCGCTGGTAATTATGATATATATAGTGCAATGTTAGATGATCTATTCGCTTATGATTTATTTTTATTAAAAAAATTTCATGGAGTTTTTTTGTGGAGAGGATAGTCATTGCTTGCCAAATGGTGGTGGTCGTACACTTTCCCCAACTCTCTATAATTTGATTTGCTTGATTACGTCCTCCATATAATACATAAAAGTAACGTTCCCTTTCAAATCTGAAGGTGTAAGGGGCAAGTGAAGTAGAGTTCAATGGTTTCTGTGACCATGTAATACATATACAACATAAATATTACGTTTTAAGCCGGTTCGTGTAACATTGCGCTACATTCCCAAATAACCAACTCCGATACTAAATATTTTTTTCTAGAACTTCCAATCAAACAACCCGCGCAAACTCTAAGTCACATTGGTAACACACAAAAATGTAGGATTTTAAAAATAAATTAAGAGAAGCACGTGGTTTTAGTGAGAATATGATAAATAACATTTTGATCAAAACAATTTGAAATCATCAGTATAATAAACCGGGAGTGATCTCCCCTAAACTTTCTCGAATATTCTTATATAACACCACGTGGGATGGCAACTCGGAATTTAGATATGATTTTTAATTACTTAAACTTTTAAAAATAAAATAGAATCTCGTTGAAAAAATAATTGCGCACCAAGCGAACGCCAAAACAAAATGTGCATAATAGTGCGGAATATTATTAGTACTTTATAAATTTACATTTGTTTTTTGAGAAATCGGAAATAGCGTAAATTACTACTTCCGGTCAAAGGAAATTACTCAAAATGTAAAAGAAGATAGGGGATTAGATCTTTTACTGACGTGTGAAATTTCATTTATCTATCTGAAATAGTACACAAGTTATAGGCTTTTGAAAAATTCAAAGTAGAAAAAGTACCACTTCCGGTTATTGGAAATCGCTCAAAAGTTAACACGGATCTACGATTTTGATATAATACTTATATATTAAATTTCATCAACCTAGCTGTAACGGTACTCGAGTTATCGTGTTTACACACACAGCCATACGGATAAGATTGCAAAACTATGTTTTTCACTCAGGGATGTGTAAAACGTCGGGATTTGCAAAAATACAATAGCCAATGTAAATAAGACGATCATGTAAAAAAATATGATGTTGAAATAAAGTCGTTGGTAGTTAATCCATATAACCGTATATCTTCCTTTAATGTAAATGTAAGAAAGTAAGCACACCTTAACGCCTATACAAACGTTCATAAAAAGTACCTTGTTATTTTTAAATAATTGTTTTTTTTTCTTATTTCAACGCTGAAGGTTTTATCACTGCTCAGAGTGGTTCAACAACCGAACGTAAGTCTTTATAAATATTATCTATAGATATGCATACATATGTTAAGTAGTAAGGACTCACCAAAAATTATATAAGCCTACATATATGTGTTTTTTTATTTATGTGAATGAATATATATATATACATATATATATATATATATATATATATATATATATATATATATATATATATATAATTATATATATATAAAGAGAGGGATAGATCGACAGACAGACAGACAGACAGAGAGACAGGGCGACAGACAGAAAGGCAGACAGACAGACAGACAGACAGACGGACAGACAGACAGACAGACAGACAGACAGACAGACAGCTACAGCTACAGCTACAGCTACAGCTACAGCTACAGCTACAGCTACAGCTACAGCTACAGCTACAGCTACAGCTACAGCTACAGCTACAGCTACAGCTACAGCTACAGCTACAGCTACAGCTACAGCTACAGCTACAGCTACAGCTACAGCTACAGCTACAGATGCAGATGCAGATGCAGATGCAGATGCAGATGCAGATGCAGATGCAGATGCTGATGCAGACGCAGGCGCAGGCGCAGACGCAGACGCAGACGCAGACGCAGACGCAGACGCAGACGCAGACGCAGACGCAGACGCAGACGCAGATGCAGATGCAGATGCAGATGCAGATGCAGATGCAGATGCAGATGCAGATGCAGATACAGATACAGATACAGATGCAGATGCAGATGCAGATACAGATGCAGATACAGATACAGATACAGATACAGATACAGATACAGATACAGATACAGATACAGATACAGATACAGATACAGATACAGATACAGATACAGATACAGATACAGATACAGATACAGATACAGATACAGATACAGATACAGATACAGATACAGATACAGATACAGATACAGATACAGATACAGATACAGATACAGATACAGATACAGATACAGATACAGATACAGATACAGATACAGATACAGATACAGATACAGATACAGATACAGATACAGATACAGATACAGATACAGATACAGATACAGATACAGATACAGATACAGATACAGATACAGATACAGATACAGATACAGATACAGATATATATACAGATACAGATACATATGATTATACATTATGATTAATGAAACGTTTTAGCAACGAGAGCCCATTTCATTAAAGGGGTGGGTGTGAGCATATTATCGCTTTGTCGTATAGTAGGAGCTTGGGGATATTATGAAATATTACGATCTCAGACCATAATAATGAGATCATATTCCGACTGCTTTTTCTCATATTGCTATTATTCGTAAAGATTAATAAATTAATTCTTTTCTTTGATTTTTGTTTTAGTCACGTCTGAACAGCATATAAAAAATCTTGTTGACCGTGTGGTTTGTTCAGATTGCGAATTTCGGAAACGCACCTTGATGAGTAAAACTCATAAAAATGACACCTGCACGTAAGTAAAGACATACACTTGCACTATGGTACGTTTTAAGTGTAAGTTTACATAGACCATTTGGCTTTCCATTACCTGTTCGCTATATATTATTTTCTGAGATGATTTAATATTTATTAATATTTTCTTTTATCCATCTGAATAAAATAATATTTCCTAGTAGTACACGCATGTTACTTTCTTTCATGTTAGACCAGTTCTAGATATATTAGGTAACAATTTTAAAAATGTTTTCATCACTAACATCCAGCGATTGGACAAACTCTTCCACACTATGATGGTTGTTAAAATAAAAAACTTTTTAAAGTGTTTTAATGTAATATTAATCTGTGTGAAGGAAGTTGCTTTGAAATTTACAACCTAAATTATATGTACACTCATCAAATCTAAATATTTATTTCATTTATTACAGGTCATTCAGCGAATTCAGAACATGCTTGTTCATATTTTGTACCTTTAACATAAGACATGGCGCGATCACTGAGGCACAAGAAATTTGTGGTAATGTATTTAGTCTGACAGCCCATACAACACAAGTTAAAGTGGAAACATAACTTTTTGTATGAAGCAATAGATTATGAAATATAACTTTAAATCAACCGATTTACTTTACTTTACAACATGGTATCCGTACAGTGTCCTCAAAATATCCGCGCTGTTGATACTTTAACGTCACTGAACGCCACTGTAACGTTCCTTTTACCCACGTTTTCTTTAACTTGCTTTCGCGTCTGTTTGTTTGTTTTTCCATCAAATCTTGCTATCGAAATTTCGGGCACTTCCCAGTTAGCTAGCGCGCTGAAATTTTCAGGGAAGATTTGTTTCCGATGACAATACAATATTCAATTATTATTATTACTAAATTGATCCATGGAAAAATTTTATTGATCATTTTAGACCCCTATTGATTTGTACAAAAAAGAGACATAACCTAGTAGTTGGAATTTGATAAAACAAGGTTCGGTACTTTCCCTCTTCTGGCTAACTGAAGGAGCGAGCACGCGATTGGCTGAGTAGTGGTCACGCGGTGTTTGTGTACAAACCTATGCAAATCTGACTGATCAGGAAGTAGAATGTTGATGGTTGAATGGTTTGCACGCGAGGGCAAAATGGTGAAAGAAACGGCAACACAGAAGAAACGTCGATTGGAAAAGGCACGTGTTTTTTACGAGTTGTCTACGTTTACCCAAAAAAAAAAGTGAATTCGAGAAGATAAAATCGATAGCAAGATTTGAATGCAAACAAACAGACAAAGACTAAAAAGTAGAAAATAATTATCATTAATATTTTTTTAAAAAAATCTCACGTTTTCTGATTAAACTAAAAAGTAGAAAATAAATGCTATACATCACAATAATGCAAGCGATCACTCTACTATAAGCGATCGCAAACTGCGTGCGCATTATGACAAAAAATGAAAAACGTGGGGCGCCGTGATTTTCTTATACTTTTTAATACTGTTGACTCTCTACAAGCTCCCTAATAAAACTCAATAATATTATCTAATCAATAGTAATATAACTTTTACATCTTATATTAACAATGACCGATAAAAAACTTTAACTTCGGCGCCCCACGTTTTTCATTTTTCCCACGTTTTCATTAACTTGCTTTCGCGTCTGTTTGTTTGTTAGTTTGTTTGTTTGTTTGTTTGGTTTTCCAATCAAATCTTGCGATCGAAATTTTGGGCACTTCCCAGTTAGCTAGCGCGCTGAAATTTTCAGGGAAGCTTTGTTTCCGATGACAATAGAATATTCAATTGTTATTATTACTAAATTGATCCATGGATACATTTTATTGATCATTTTAGACCCCTATTGATTTGTACAAAAAACGTGGGGGAAAAGGGACATACCCAGTAATTGTAATTTGATGAAAACAAGGTACGGTACTCTCCCTCTTTTGGCTTACTGAGTAGTGTTTACGCGGTGTTTGTGTACAAACAACCGGAACGTAACAACTGGTGGCCAGTATGGGGGAGACGATATGGTCGAGTGGTTGGGCACACGATTGCTATCCCACTCGACACGGGTTCAAATCTATGTGTTCTAGTCAGTAACGTATTCACACAACGTGTTTTTTACGAGTTGTCTTCGATTAACCAAAAAAAGTGAATGCGAAAAGATAAAATCCATAGCAAGATTTTAATGCAAACAAACAGACAAAGACTAAAAAGTAGAAAATAATCATTAAAAAAGTTTTAAAAAAAACCCACGTTTTCTGATTGAACTAAAAAGTAGAAAATAAATGCAATACATCACAATAATGCAAGCGATCACTCTACTATAAGCGATGAAAAACGTGTTGGCGACCCCCCAGAAAGCCCTTCGCGACCCCCAAGGGGGTCGTGACCCCCAGGTTGGGAACCCATGATCTAGTGCACTCGAATATGTTAACATATGAGGCGAATTAGAGAAATGTACAGGGTTGTACAAGAAAGACTGGTGACAGGACAAATGATCTCAGGACAAATGATCTCAGACAAAATATCTCAGACAAAATATCTCACGGACAAATGATCTCAGGACAAATGATCTCACGGACAAAAGATACCCGGACAAAATATATCAGGACAAATGATACCATGGACAATTGATCTCAGACAAAATATCTCAGACAAAATAATCTCACAGGAAAATGTGACATTTATATGAAAGTCATGGTAGCATTCTTTCATTATTGATAGGGCTTGTAAGTAGGTCACCAACTTCTTGTTCTCGTACTTGCCAGATAGTATATTTCAAACCAAATGTTAAGTTATTTAAAATCGTAAACAATGATAATGATAGACTATAAGATTTAGGTAACTTAAAGAAAAAATATAGCCTTCTTTGAATGTGATTTTCTTAATGAAGCGTAACGTCTGTTGTTATTTATTCCAATCCGTATCAAGTTGTCCTTAACTTAGTTACAATATTATTAGCCTAAGCCTACTGGTACTTCATTTGGTTCCATTAGTAGTAAAAATGTTTATAATGGTTGCATTCTGGGTACTTTTGGTAAGTCTACCGCCCCCACCCCCCTGTCCCCCGTCCCAATCGAAATGTAATTATATACAAAATATAAACGTTTATCAGTGTCTCCCCCCCCCCCCCCCCGAAGAAAAAAAATCAGAAAGAAACACTCACAGGAAATAAGCCCGTTGCCATTGTAAACATTTTTTTAGTACCCTATTATGCTTTTATCTCTTTGCAAAGTTCTAAGTAAGTGCTGCAATTTAGGTGAGAAGTTCAGGGCTTGACCAATCGCTTGTGACGATTGCACAAATATATCTAAAGGTATTTACAATGTATAACTTCACGTTAGCAAGGTTGATATTGATAGAACTTTATGAAATAAGGTTTTTATCAACAGTTGTATAACCTCGCTGAATAGGCAGGTAGAAAATTAAAAAAAATATTGTTTCAAAACTCCAAAATGATTTCTTACCCAAAACAATTAACTGCGATTAAGCAATTGACTATCTTACAGAAAGTTAAAATTAAAATCAAGCTCTTATGTTATAAAATGTTGGTGTTATACATACATATATTTAACATTGCATTAATCAAATACTACAATGTAAAATTCTTAAAACTTAATTTTAACAGCATCTTGCCAATTCATTCTAATAAAAATTTACTATGTATGTACACAGTAATTTTAGCCCCATCACTATTCATGAGAGTTAAAAAATAACTAAAAGTAATTTTATATTTTTAAAAATGTTGTCTTTACTTTCTATTTTACGTGTTTTCCAGATGGATGCAGTGCCCTCCAAATGTCCATGCTCGTGCTCTTCATGGCATCAATAGTGAAGATCTTATTTTAATTAAAGTTCAGACCTTACATCATTTAAACATTTTGCAAACATCATTTTTAATTTTAAGACAATTTTACGATTGGGTAAAAAATTTGAAGGTTAAATTTATGCATGATAATACAAGTACTTTAAAAAAGATAACTTAAAATTACAAAAAAAGGGGGTGGGTGCTAAACAAATGATTAGATCTTGATTGTTGTTATGTAACTGTTTTCATACGTTTTATTTAAAACCTAGTTTTAATGAAAAATCAATAATCTATAATTAAAGTTATATTTTTTTAGAAAACAAATTTCCTATGATGAGCCTCTGGTTATGAGGGAGGTTGAATTTTAAGATGATTTGTGGTGTTATTAATAATTGATAATAAACTGAAAGTAAACGAAAATTCACTTATCTTGTAGATTAGGCATTATTTTACTAACAAATTATAACGTTTGCTAACAAATAAGTTGACTAAATCATTATAAGTTTTGTCTTAGCCAGAATATTAAACAAATGTGGAATATTTCCCTAATTTAATTATTCTATCGTTTTACGGGCACAAAACTAGCAAAAACCCACCGTTAATATTAGGCAGAGTTAAACTAGATGTCAGAATATCCCATCAACACTCGCCCCTAAGTTTGCCAGACACAAAGAGCAGTTTATTTTCTACCTGACGTTTACCTCCGACCCTATACATTTTTATTAGAGATGAAACCTTTTGTATTAGACTTGAACAGTAAACTTTGATTTATTCTTTAAAGTTTCTTTATAAAGGCTACCAGTTTGTTAGCGATATAGTGAACAAAACACCTAGAAAATAAAATAAATATGTAAAAAAAACTGTAATGGTTTTATTTATTTTACTTGTGAGTTATTTTGAATGTATGCTGTTAATTTTGTTGGTATCTTGTTTAGTTTAGTGTACTTTGTTAGACTGTTAAGTCTCGAGTTCGAATCCGGGTTCAAGTCACTAGACCGTCCCTGAGTCCACCCAGCGCTAATGGGTCCCTAACTCACGTTAGGAAATGTAAAGGCGGCTGGGCATGGTGCTGATCACATTATCCCTTTATATGCCGAGGTCAAGAAACATATGAACTCTACTTCTTCTACACAGTGAATTGTTTGGTCTGAAAAGGATTTTTTTTTTACTTTTGTTAGATTCAACACTCATTTTGTGCAGTGAAACCTCGGAAGAGCAATAGGCTGATTGTATTCAATACAATGATTGCTGTGTTTTATACATAACAAACTTTGTTTAACACAATGGCTTCTCTAGCTTATATTTAAAAGACATACCCTCAGATAAAACCAGAGGCGTAGCTAGGGGGGGGCGGGGGGGGCGGCCGCCCCGGGCGCCGACCCTATGGGGGCGCCAAAAGGGGTGGGAAAAATTTTTCAAAGCTGATTTTATGCTGCAGTTTTGAATTAAAAACTGTCTAAGTTAAGAAATGTAATGGCTACACGCCTTTACATACTGATTTAACTGTTTTCTACCTTGATTTCTTAATGTAAAACATATACTCTTAAGAAACAGTGACCGGCAAAACCGCTTTGAAGCTTTTCCTAGATGGGTGGGGGGCGCTTTTTCGAGACTTAAAACGGAAGAATTTACACTAGATTGTTGAGTCGATAAACGTTACCACTATTAAAAGAAACCAATTGTATTAAAACGTATTGTACGATTGTTGGACTGTAAAATACGTTAGTGACTTTTATCAAGATGGTGCAGGTGGGCGCTTTTGGGCTAAATAAAATAGCAAAATTACACTGGATTCTGAGTAAACAACCTTTAACTCTCAGAAAGAAACGAATTGTACTGTGCATTGTATAATTGTGTAACATTTTTTTAAAAAGTTAGTTACGTTAAAAACCGCTCTACAAACTTTGTCCAAGATGGTTGTGATGAGTGTGTGTGGGGGGCGCTTTTTTCGCTAACAAAAATCGCAAGTATTTGTACTGGATTGGTGAGTAGATAACTCTCTTAACACTTAGTAAAGAAACCAAGTGTATTAACGCGTAATGTACAATTTCAATAGCCAGTTTTGTTTAAAAAAAAGACGCGACTAGTTCTTTGTAAGATTCTTACGATTCTCTCAACTTCAACGTGAGAGATCAGATACTTTTGATTGATTGCATTACATCTTACCTGGATCACTGAACTATGTTAAAGAGAACTAAATATCACGGATTCTTGAATCCCTAAACCACTAACCACCACTTTTTTCCATGCTCTTATTTCATTCTCCACTGTTTGTAATCTAGCTCCAAGCCATACAGTAAAAGAGACCACATTTAGTTATAGATCCTGATTGAATTTTTTTGACAATGCATTTGAATTCTACATTTTCTTAGAGTGTTAAAACGCGTTTTATCGCTGCTGATTATAATCAGAACGTCATGTGCTATCATTAAATTGATTGTTACTGCTTCTTCAATCAATACAATTAGTTCTGCATTTGTTGTTGACGTTGTGCGAGCAGTGTTTCTTCCAGACTTTTTTCTCCGGGGGGGCACTTGAAATTTTCGAGGGGGGGGGGGGCGGTAGACTTTCTTCGGGGGGGGGGGGGCGGACACTGTTAAACGTATATATTTTCTATATATAAATTATATAAATTTCATTTCGTTCGAGGGGGGGGGGGGGGCGGTAAAAAATTTTCGGGGGGCTTCGCCCCCCCCCCCCCCCGAAGAGATGCCTGGAAGAAACTCTGTGTGCGAGAAGGCAGGGCAAATCTGCGAAATCCAAGACTACGAGCTGTTAACATCCGTTGGATTCCAGTTTGTTTTCTCTAGCTTGTTTTGTCATACCATCAACCAATCAACGAAATACCCATGTCGTATTCCAATGTGAAAAATAAATATTTCTGATAACTTCTTCTTGTATGTCACTTGTGTGTCCTTACTCTAACAAACTTCGAATCCAACTATGTACCATATCACAACAGAGATCGTTCCAAAACTAGAACATAAAAGGCTGGTCTAAACATATTAGCGTTAGCTACAAACTACCCTCTAACACAGATCAGGCTTATTTTTTTTTTACTGACATTACCAATCTTTCGCAAAAAAAATTAAACGCATCTTAATGGGAATTGAATTGTCGTAAAGTTTTAAGGAATGAAAATCATACAATGTAATTATTAAACCTTGTCCGGACTGTAGCATACACGCTTACACGCACGCTTACACACACAAATACACTCTTAGCCACACACAAGCTTATATATAAACACACTATCATACACACACACATGTATATATATATATATATATATATATATATATATATATATATATATATATATATATATATATATATATATATAAGCGGGGGGGGGGGGGCGCCAAATTGAAAGTTCGCCCCGGGCGCCGGGAAGGGTCGCTACGCCTCTGGATAAAACACCTACTTTACTGGATCGGAGACTTCATAAAGCATTAAATTAGGACAGGTTATTTTATACATCTAAAACATTTATTTTTAGATACATTGCCAACTAATGTAAAATGTATTTAATTTATTGGTCTACATCGAAAATCTGATATTTCATTTCGCTTCGATACAGAACTGTAGTGCCAGTTCAAAATCCATATTTATAAAAAAAATGTCAAATAATAAATGAGCTCGCTCACCGTTGGTATTGTCAACATAAACCTAAACTAGCATGCAAGTCGCACCATTCGCGTCTGTCTATGAAGCTCCAAAGGTGATTACAGGTAAGGTCAAGTAATATCTATTTACCTGTTACAAGTCATGCATTGATTATAATACTTTTAGATTAAAATAAATAAATAGGTAAAATAGCACACGATAGTGATGGGCCTACAAGAAAGAACCAAGAACTAAAATATCACAATCGAAAACAGATTGACAACTACTCTACGTGCTGCTACTTGTATTGGTCCATACTTTCACGTCTAGAGTTATGATTAGAGTTATGGTTTACTACGGAGGTTAGTGAGGTTAGTGTTATGGTTTACGACGGAAGTTAGTGTTATGGTTTACCAGGAGGTTAGTGTTAATGTAAGGCATATATTGTTTAATATGTTGGTCTTTACTAATATATAGTTGTATACCTGCACATGTAAGAGACTGGTTTAGGCTTATTAAAGTTATTGCTTGAAAACTTTACATATATAAAGACTTGTTTATATAGTTTATTTTATTTTACCTCTAGTTTCAAAATTTGTATTTTGCCTACATTACATGATGTTATAAATATAAGGTTTTTTTTTTAGTTTAGATATAATTTAATGAAGTACTAAATATTTTTCAGCTACAAAATGACAATGACAAACTGTGTCTTGAGTACGTATATTTACTTTTACTTACATTAAACTATATTAGTGCTAATATTGTTTGTTAGGTGAGGGACGGCGTACCTAGAGGTAGATCACTACACTGCTAACTCTATAGTCTCGAGTTCGAAGTCAGTTTAGGTCACAGCTCTTTAAGGAAATTAAAGGCTGATTACCACACTGTCCCTTCATATGCCAAGGTCACTAAAAAAATCATATGCCCTTGTGTCTTGGGCACAAATGAGAAAAGATGATTATGAATATTTAAAGTCTTACTTAAACTATAAATGTTTACATAGCAGTATGAATTCTTGTTATAAGTATTGCTAGTGTAGCTGCCTAATTAATAATTACTAATTCTGCTTGCATGTACTTATTAAAAATTATTATTATGATTTCTACTAATTCTAGATATACTCGTATTTAAAAAAATAGCTTGTCCTTATGTAAAACATTGAATGTTTTTATCATAGACAAAGTATTGTCTTGAAAGACCTATCAATTTGACTCAGATTTTGACAGAGTTGTATTAATTTGCCAAAAAAAGAGAATATTGCCATACTTCTCTTGTTATGCCCCATCTTGCATAACTCTAATACAATGGAGCGACGTGGCCGAGTAATAGACCAATTTCATACTGACGTGAGCGACTCGGTTTCGTCCAGCTTTAAAGGGGAGATCACTCCACACGAGCCACCAGGCATAGCAATAATCAGGCAGTGTTTATTACACGCCAATGTAAAACAGATTAACTCTACTGTATCTGCAGTTTAGGGAATTGGGATTCAAAACATTATTACACTACTTTACTACGACAGAAATGGTGTTGAGGTATCCACAAATAAATGCATTTTTTTCTATTTCAAATTCGAGAAACACCGTTGTCTCTTTCTGATTAATGTTTAAAATGCAACTTAAAATTCACCATGGAATTTTTTTTTTATTCAGTTCAAATCTATATATATATAATTCTCTTCTTGGAGACGTTAGAAAACACCAAGCTGTAAGCGCGCCTAGCAGTCACCTCTAGGCATATCGCAACCACCCCCACCCCCACATGGTCTGGTGAGCTGTGGTTCACGCTAAATGTTTACAATCGTAGAGCCGGGTTTAGGGGCAGATAATTTAGTTTGAAACTATTTTAAACTTAGGGGAGGTAACTAAGAGGAGGCTGCTTTCATGGGGGGAGGGGGGGGGGGGGGGTTGGGGGAAAGGAGGGTTTTAGTGTTTCAAAGCAAATATTTTCAGTGACAGCATTGGTACTGTCGAATTCACAAATTATGAATTACTAAAAAGTAGAAAATAAAACTAAATAGCGGCGTGTGATACGCCGCGGGTCGGCTCGTTATTATTCTTTTAGATCTATTTATGTTTCTATTTTTAACAAATCACAATTCAGTCATGTGACACATTTACCATCTTTTCTTTACAGTCGTTGCCGTCACGGTACTGCTACTTGGTAAGGAAAAATTAACTCACTCACAGACTCCTACACAAGACCAATCAACTGTAAAACCAAACAGGTGAACAAGTCATACACAGCCTTCTCAAAAGCAGTTCTGTTAGCAGCCAAAAAATCTATTCCAAGGGGAGCAAGGAAAAATTAAATCCCAAACTGGACTCCAGACCTCCAGATACTCCATGACGAGACAATTGATGCTAGAAACATTGTTGAAGAAAATCCCACTGTAGAAAATAACATAAAATTAAAATCAGCAAACGCAGTCTTTAGAAAAAAGTATCTAACTGCATTGAGGAAAAGCTGGCAAGAAAAAACAGAACACCTCAATGTAGATAGAGATGGTCATAAACTATGGAGTATTGCAAAAAGGCTAAACCAAGAAGAAAACAGAGCTACTCCCATAGTCATCGACATTGAAAACACGATCAAAACAGAAAAGGATGCAGCAAAAGAATTTATAACCCACTTCAGCAAAGTGGGACAAATAAATATCTGCCACCAAAGAGTAGAAGAGGTTAAAAATCAAACTGAAGTTAAAGAAAAACTACAGAAAGTCTCTCCCCCCTCCTCCACTGGAATGGTAGCTCGAATTAGCAAGAAGGAGCTCGGAGAAGCAATGAAGCTCCTCAAACTTAAGCAAGCTCCAGGCCCTGACAAAATCTCAAATGATATGCTCATGCACTTGGGCCCCAATGCTAAGAAAACACTGCTCCAAATATTTAATGCAAGCTGGAAATCTGGGAAAATCCCAAATATTTGGAAAAAAGCAATCATGATACCTGTTCTAAAAATAGGAAAACCCAGGAACAAAGTCGATAGCTATCGCCCAATAAGTTTAACAAGCTGCGTTTGTAAACTGATGGAAAGAGTAGTAAACAACAGACTGACCTGGTTTCTAGAATCGAACAATCTACTAGCAGACGAACAGGCAGGCTTCAGGAAGTGCAGATCTACTGAAGACCAAATCACCTTCATTTCTCAGGAAATAGAAGATGGCTTTCAAGAAAAAAAACCAACCTCAATAGTGTGGGTCGACTTTGAAAAAGCCTTTGACAAGGTTTGGGAGCAAGGCTTAATTCTAAAGCTAATAAACCATCAAGTATCTCATAACATGCTAAACTGGATAAAAGGTTACCTAAGCAACCGAAAAGCATCAGTCTCCATGCAAGGAAAAAGAAGTCACACAGTAACTATAAAAAATGGAGTCCCTCAAGGAGGAGTCTTGTCTCCTACTCTCTTCCTCATTTATATAAATGCCTTAAATGAAAACATCCCAAGGAGAGTAAAAAGAAGCATGTTTGCAGACGACCTTTCACTAATCAGCACAGAGGAATATATTGGTACCTCAAAATTTCGTCTTCAAGAAACACTTGACAAGCTCGGCAAATGGACCAAAAACTGGGGCTTATCCATCAATACCAAGAAAACAACTTATTCAATCTTCACCTTATCAACTAAACATCAAAAAATGAAACTTACCCTAGAAAACCAAGAGCTAGAAAAAAATGACCACCCCAAATACCTAGGAGTCACTTTTGACACTCGACTTACCTGGAGAAAACAAATAGAAAACACACAAAGTAATGGGATCAAAAGACTTAATCTAATGAGGAAACTGGCAGGAACAGACTGGGGAGCAAATCACCACATCCTGAAAAAAACCTACACCAGCTATGTGAGACCTACGTTAGAATATGGTGCTTCGGCTTGGGGCTCAGCAGCAAAAACAAATATTAGCAAAATTGACAAAGTTCAGAACATTGGTTTGAGAATAATGACAGGAGCCATGAAAACAACACCCATAAATGCTATGGAGGAAATAGCCGCTCTTAGCTCAATAGAAGAAAGAAGAGAATCAAAAATCCTCACTCATTACACAAAGCTAGAGGCACTGGAAAACCATAACCTAAAACAAAAACTCCAGAAACCCAGTCCATCAACCAGACTACAAAGAACAAGTTTCATCAAAGAAGCAAAGAATCTGAAAAAGAAATATGAAATCGAAAATATCATTCCTGAAGCAATAAAAACTCAAAACCTCTCCCCGCCTTGGATCTCCCGCTGTCACTTAACCATTATTGACTCAATAGACACCATAGGAAAAAAATCTGACTATGATCTAGAAGAACTTAAGAAAATAACAAATAAACACATTAAGGATCAGTACCCCAGCAATACCTGGATTAGAGTTTTCACAGATGGCTCAGCTGAAGATGCCACAAAAAACGGCGGGGCTGGCATCCTTATTGAATGGCCAAGCGGAAAAAGCCTGGAAAAGGCAATAGCCACAGGCAGCCTATCCGACAATTTTAGGGCAGAAAAAGAAGCTTTAGAACACGCAGCAAACCTCCTGTCAGAACACCCTGAATCACCGAATAGTCAGATTGTATTTCTTACAGATGCCAAATCAGTCCTGCAATCCCTACAAAATCCGGAGTCCTATATTCAAACACTCATGACAGCACTAGAGAGGCTAAAAAATACCTGCAGCAGAATTGTGCTGCAGTGGATCCCGGGCCACTGCCAGATCCAGGGTTACGAGATCGCAGACCAGCTGGCAAAAATTGGGGGAAAGAAACCACAACCGGAAATTTCGCTACACCCAAAAGAAATAAAAAGAATAATTAAACACAAACAAACGCAAATGTGGTCTGTCACACACCCTCACTACATTAAAGACGACGGCTATTACAATTTAACACGAAAACAACAATACATAATCTTTCGACTTAAAACAGGCCACAACAGACTAAATCAACACATGCACAAAAAACTGAAGGTTGGGGGTAGTGAAATGTGCCCTTGTGGCAAGGCCCCGGAAAACACGGAGCACGTACTCCAGGATTGTACTCTGTATAGCCAGTCAAGAGGCAGACACTGGCCCCAGCCCACCCCACTCAGGGAAAAATTATATGGGACACCTGACAAACTGGAAACCACAGTCCGGTTTGTCCATGAAGTTGGACTTGTTGTCTAATTCCTCCACCATATTCAAAAATTAAGAACGAAGAAGAAGAAGAAGAAGAAAGAAAATGTAACGCCATAAAAATAAGTTGTGTTTATTAAGTTCATTGGTATAAATAAGTTACCCATTTCCACATTTTTGAATGACTTGAATCAAGAAAAAGTTTTTTTTTTTAATTCTTGTACTAAATATAGCTTGAAATCAATGATTGTTTATGTTGATGTTATAAATAAACACATGAAACACGTTATACACGGTAAGCACGATAAACACTTGATACACTCTAAACACATGAAACACATGAAATATATGAAACACATTAAGCTCATTAAACACATATAAACATTAAGTACATTACACACATACATGAAACACATTCAACACATGTAACACATTAAACACACCACACATTCGAACACATTAAACACATCACACATTAAACACGTGAAACAGCAGAGTCTAATGAAAAAGATCTGATAATTTTACAGTCTACAAACCTCGATTTTCTATTGTAATTCAACATGCTATATCAATTTGTTACAGCATTTTAGAGCAGGGGTCTCCAAACTTTTCACCCCGAGGGCCGCATTAACTATCAAATATCCGTTCGGGGGCCAGAGTTTCTTTAAGGCATCTCTTCAGGGTCGTGGCGCCCCCCCCCCTCCCCCCGAAGAACGTCTACCGCCCCTCCCTCCCCCCCCCCCTCCAACGAAATATAATTTATATAGAAATATATAAAAATTCAATGACCTCTTTGCAACTGGCCACATTTGCTTCAAATGGGCTTTGAAACAGTCTCACTTATTCTGCCTATGAATCCAAGTCAGAAAACCGCTACTGAAACTGCAGCTGGAGGTCTTTAATGATCTCGTATGCAAATGACGTAGGGAACTCAGTGTTTGTTTCAGCCGTAAAGACCTTGAACTGCTGAAAGTGTGTGTCAAGTTGTTAGCCTGTACTTGTTCCAAAAACATGACAAGTTTGTATCCAAAGGCCTTTATGTGGGTGTATAGATCAGAAACTAGATTTCACTCTGTTGCCGTTTTAGTTTCAGAAAACTTAAATGATTAGTTATGTCTGCAGCAGAGGCCAATTTCTATACCCACTCTTCTTCAGACAATAATGGCTGTGACTTGCCTTTACTATCAGGAAGTCACCTATTTCTTTTCTTAGATACTCTGCTCATAATTTTCTCGCAAAATTAGCAATCTTACCGATGTGAAATATTGTAAATCTTGCGTTTTTGTGTTTGTCTCTGAACTATCTATGGTTAGATATCCTCTCCGGTAACTGTGTCATACATTATATGTAGGGAAGCCAGCTCTTGTGTTATGTTTAGGTCTTCACCCACACCTCTAATGAACACACGAAGTTGAGAGGTGAAACAGCTGCCCAGCGACTCATCCTTTGCAATTGAAAAATGGCTAAACTTCCTTGAATTATTCGCTATTAGAGTCACTATGTTTTCTGTGCAAAGTTCCTGTCACATCTAACAAACATTTATTCAGTGGACAAAAAGATCGTCGCGGGCCGGATAAAATGACCTCGCGGGCCGCATCCGGTAGACAAGCTCTTGTATATCATTTACCTGTCTTCCGTCTATTGTCACTGGAGCCTCCTGTTTATTGTTAATTCTCATCATTTCCGTCTTTTCTTTGTTGATCTTCAGACCTACGCACTGCGAGATGGCTCCTAATGCATCAACTTTTTCTTGCATGTCCTGTAGCCTGTGCGAGAGTAAGGTCCTCCAGGTTGGGGGTTGTGCGCTGGGCTAACTACTCGTCCACATAAAACAAAAGACAGTTACATAAACCGAAGCATTGGGCTGAATACAACTTAGACAAAGCTTAGGAATTAAAACCACCGCCCAATCGCTTTTTAAAACTTTATTTAAAAGCAATTAAGTTTTAAAACTTTAATGGTTTTTATTGAAAATTGTTTACTTTTAATTTACAATAAAATAGTAACAACAACATTGATGATTTTTACTGCAGTGAATAAAAATTTAAAGTAAAAGAAAAAAAAAATAATTTTAATTTTTTTTTACTTATGGTAAACTTACGAAAGGTAACCTTAAAAAATTCATGTTTACATATTTTTATAGTTGCTTCCCTTGTATATATATATATATATATATATATATATATATATATATATATATATATATATATATATATATATATATATATAAGAGAGGTTTACGATTTTGAATTTCGTCAACTGTTCGAGACTTTTAATGTGTATGTGAACCTGTGTTAATCTATGGAAGTCTATCATTTTTTGGTCTAATAAAGCCTTATAAAGCAGACCTTTAGTATCGCATGCAACACTGGGTATCCTGATTATTACATTGAGGATAGATTAAGAGTTTTCCTAACCCAACTTGGAATTAAAATTATGTAACAATGTTACACATAGAAGTCTTTTAATGGCATTTTATTTTTATGATAGAAATATCGACATATTTTACTTTTGACAAATACTCATAACACTATATGTATAATTTCAGTGTGTAGCTCCTCCCCCCCCCCCCCCCCACCGAAGAGAGGCTACCTTCCCCCCCCCCCCCCCATCCCCCAGAGAATAAAGTCTGAAAGAAACACTGTAAATAACAAAAACAAAAATGTTTTAGTTTCTCTAATTTCACGAAAGGTAACTGTGACATTCGGTAAATTAAAAATTAAATTTGTTGCTTCCCTTGAATACCTCATGACGTAATGCGTTTTAATATTCCTAACATGCTGTTACCACTTTAGATGTATGTGTATGTGTGTAAGAATGTGTAGTATGTGTGTAAGTATGTGTATGTATATGAGAGTAGGGTCGATGTGCTTGTTGCAGAATCGTGAAACAGCTTGTCAGTGACCTCATAAACATACATAGTTAACTGTAGGTAATGTTGTTTTGTTAAGGTGTTGCTTTTTTTAAAACAGACTCTTACCTGTCGGCTTACCTGTTGACTTACCTTGGTGTAATGTGACACCTGACGGTCAGTATGGTAGATGAAGCAGAGTTTATCTGTTTCGCTGTGATCACGACATATAAGGGGAGTGTGGACGATGCTACTTCCCTAACATAAGTCGGGTAACAATCAGAGCTGAGTTGACTCATTGACGTTATACAGACTCGAAATATAGATCCGAACTCGAGCCTTTCGAAATAGCAGTCGATAGCTCTACCGCCAAACCATCCCATTCCATTTGGAATTGTGTAATTTAAAATTTTATAAACATTTCAACCCACTTTCAGTGGGTATTTTAAAAAAAAATATTTCTAAATTAGAATTATTTTTTTTACAAAAATGTGAAACACAATAAGACACATCGTTAGCAATAGAAGAAATACATTGATTCGACTTAAGACGTAGTGTAGTACAGTAAGCATAAAGGCGGTAACTGAGGGCGCCACCTATGTTCCCTGTAAGCAACGCGGTTGCGCGGGCGCGCACTAGTTTTTAACTGCCGCGCAATCATTTTGTAAAATACATGTATCCTTATATAAGACTTTTTCAACACCGCGCACACAAAATATACGTTGCACACTATCTTCTCCCCTTAGAGGGAACATTGCACCCCACCATCCCACCCCATCCAATATCATTCACCACCATCCCCCATCACAGAGGTATAGCGACGCTTCCTGGCGCCCGGGGACAAACTTTCAATTTGGCGCCCACCTCGGGAGAAAACTTTCGATTTGCACCCCCTCCCTCAAACTATTTATAATGCGAAAATGCAGCTAACGTGACATTTTAGTTTGCTTTTCCAACCGATTTTGGCGCCCTTTAAGGTCGGCGCCCGGGGTCATATGTACCCCTCCCTCGCTACGCTTCTGCCCTATCATTCCCCACCATCCCAGCCACATCGAAGCCTGTATCACTCCCTACAATCGCAAACATCCACACCCATTCCTTACCCCTAACGTCCATTAGAGTCTAGTCACATCAAACTAGTAGACATTTTTTTAAAGTACTCCAATACAAGAACAATGGAAAGAAAAGGTAATGGTTTGAAGCTAGTTCGTGGAAAACAATTGTGAAATACTGTTCTAATCATTTTTTTTTCAAAGTGTCTGGTTACTTCCTTGATAGCATAATGTTTCAAATTATATCACTTCACGTGTTTGTTTGTGGATGTTTGTATAAGGGGGGGGGGGGGTTAAGCGTATTGGTGTCTGTGTGGATGTGCGTGTGTAAGTTTTCCTGTGTATGTATGCCTGCGTGTGTGTGTAGAGTTGTGTTGAGTCTCACGGTGGGGCTGTAGAGAGGGACCACCAGAGGCGTAGCGACCCCTCCCGGCGCCCGAGGACAAACTTTCGATTTGCACCCCCCCTCGAACTTTTCATTTGCACCCTCCCCCCTCAAACTTTCAATTTGGCGCCCCCCCCCCCCCTGAGGTCGGCGCCCGGGGACATATGTCCCCCCCCGCCCCCCCCCCCCCCTCGCTACGCCTCTGCGGACCACCCACACTATCAACTACCCACCATATGGCGACACCTGCGTCAAATATTGCACAATCAATCCTTTACTAAATCGAATTATTAACTGTTCAATAGAATACAAACACATTAACATCATTGAACTGGGAAAGGGGGGGGGGGCTGAATTTTTAAAAAAAATGAGATATTTAATTAATATATCATCAGCTAGCTATGACACTTTTCGTCAAGGATGAGTTGAGGGTTAGGGTCGTGAGCTGAACGCAATGAGTGACAGAACGCAAAGCAGAGGCGTAGCGAGGGGGGGGGCGGGGGGACATATGTCCCCGGGCGCCGACCTTATAGGGGCGCCAAATTGAAAGTTAGAGGGGGGGGGTGCAAATGAAAAGTTCGAGGGGGGGGGTGCAAATCAAAAGTTTGAGGGGGAGGGTGCAAATGAAAAGTTCGAGGTGGGTTGCAAATCGAAAGAGGGGTCGCTACGCCTCTGACGCAAAGTGACGTCCGGTCAGGCATCTCTATCTCGGACGAAATACAAAAATAAAAAAATAATATAACAAAAATATATTCTTTGACCAATGTCCTTCAGTCAGAATTTTAACTGCGCCCAACCCCTCCTCGTCGAACGATTCAAGTCTCAACAGTCGCCCACCCACCCCCGCCCCACAGGGTATCAGGGTATCTTCCAGGCGTCTTTCAAGGTGCCTCCCCCCCCCCCCCCCCCCCCCCCATTTCTAAGTCGCAATACAAAAAACAAAAAATATAATATACCAAAAATATAAACTTTGACCAGTGTCCTTTAGCCAGAATTTTAACTGCGCCCCACCCCTCTTCGTCGAACGAATCAAGTTTCAACTGTCTTACCTCCCCACCCTACCCCGGAGAAAAATGACGGAAAGAGACCTGCATCCGGCCTAGTGACGCCTTTGTGTGCGTTTGTTTTAAATTTGTGGCTGCGCTTTATGCTTTTAATTAACAAATTTCGTGAAACGAACATGATATTTGAAACGGGAAGTAGATTCAGGGTTTAGCCTGTCACGGCTCCATATTTTGATATTTGTAAGTCTTGCGTTTAATAGATATCAAGATTTTGAAGTGAAAAGGGAAGTAGAATCAGGTTGAGCTTGCGCTATCTTTAAATTTTGGCATTAACACTCGGTGTGAGGCTTAGATTTCCTGCGATGATAAACCATTTATCAGGGCAATAACTCCGAAAACATTTCGCGGGGAGATCACTCCTTTGATCCCCTATATGGCTTGCTGAAATACTGGGCGACAGTGACAGTGACCCATTTTTGATCAGCTTGAGTGTGACACACTGCAATAGTTCTTGTGATTGTGTTTCATACAGCCATCTCCCCACCGCCTGGAAAGCAATTCACACCCCCCCCCCCCTCTCCCCTAGCGCAATAGATACAAATTGTAAGTTATAAAATTTCTGCTTTAAAGTCTGTTCGCCCCTTCAACTTAAAGTGTGCCTCCTCCACCATAAAAATTACAAGTCTGCCCCCCCCCCTCCCTCCTCCTACCTGGACGTAAATAAATAAAATATAATTCATACCGAAATTGTATACTTTAACCAGGAAGGTGTTTTTAAGTACCCCAGACGCGTAGTGATCCCTCCCGGCGCCCAGGGACAAACTTTCAATTTGGCACCCCCCCCCCCCCCCCATATATTTTTTATATTTATAATTCTAAACTGCAGCTAAAATGAGCTTTTTAATTTTTTCCCAACCCATTTTGGCGCCCCCAGGGTCGGCGCCAGGGGACATATGTACCCCCCCCCCCCGTCGTTACGCCTCTGAAGTACCCCCCCCCCCTCACACCATCTGAGAAAAATGTCTGAAATAAACCCTAGCATTGACAGACAGGCTCTGTATCCTGGATTTCGTGTATGTTTTATCACATCGCCTATCGATTTTCAGCCAATAATTAAATTAATATCTCCTTCTTCATTATATCCTGTCGGCTGTGATCGAACGTCATCAACGTATATTTTTAAACATTTTTATTTTTAGATATCTAATTTTACCCTAAGTTTACCATATAATATATAGCAGGGTGACCCAATGAGAAAATGGAGATATTGAATGGAACATAATAAAAAAAAAGATGATTCTATTTGTAACTAAACTTTATGGCCTCTTCGTTTAATGTTTTCATAGCTGTCAATCATACCGGACGTGAGAGAAATTTATTATTTAAGTGAGGTTTAAGATTGTTGTAAGATATGGTTTGATGTTGTTGCTGTGGTTATTTTAGAAGTAGGTTTATGGGAATGAACGTTCGGGATTTGTTATTTGAAGATATCACGATTTGTATTGTAGGGTATGTAGACACAAGGTGAAGGTTGGGTGTTGAGTGGGTGTTGAGTGATGTGTGGTTTGTTGAATGATGTGTGGTTCACTTGAATGATGTTTGATACAATGAATGATGTGTGATCTAATGAATGATGTTTAGTTTGTAGAATAATATAGGATTCACCGAATTATGTGTGGTCCATTGAATGATGTGTGGTTTGTAGAATGATGTATAATTCACTGAACGATGTGTGGTCCACCAACTGAAGTATGATTCACCGAATTATGTGTGGTTCACTTAATTATGTGTGGTCGAATAAATGATGTGTGGTCGAATAAATGATGTGTGGTCGAATAAATGATGTGTGGTCGAATAAATGATGTGTGGTCCACTTAATGATGTGTGGTCCACTGAATGATGTGTGGCCCACTAAATGTGTGGTCCAATGAATGTGTGGTCCATTGAATGTGTGGTCCAATGAATGTGTTGTCCAATGAATGTGTGGTCCAATGAATGTGTGGTCCAATGAATGTGTGGTCCAATGAATGTATGGTCCAATGAATGTGTGGTCCAATGAATGTGTGGTCCAATGAATGTGTGGTCCATTGAATGTGTGGTCCAATGAATGTGTGGTCCAATGAATGTGTGGTCCAATGAATGTGTGGTCCAATGAATGTGTGGTCCAATGAATGTGTGGTCCAATGAATGTGTGGTCCATTGAATGACGTGTGATCGAGCGAATGTCCGCTGACATGTGGTCCAGCTAGCTACGGTTCACACGGCTAGGTCAGACTGACATCACGTGACGGTCACGTGATCATCGAACTTCATTGACACCAGACTGACACCATGACAGACTGACACAATGACAGACCGACGCTTGACAGCATAAATGTCACTCCACCAAGGCCGAGATTCTAAAATTAAAAAAAAAAAAAACACACCTCCCACTCCCCTGGATTCTCCCCCCCCCTCCCCTCCTCCACTCCTCCCCCTCCTTTCCCCCTCTCCCTTCCCCTGACTCTTGATACCGTCTGCAAGAATAACACACCAGGGCGTACAACGAAGGTGAGAATGTCACCTCTGATTTAATATCACGCCGTGTGCTTGGAGGAGACATAAAAAAACATTCTCTTTTCTTAACTAGCCACGTCTCATCCCCCCCCCCCACCACCACCCTTCCTCAAGTGTGTTGCAGTTGTTTAGAATGTTTTCGAGTTGGGGGATAGGTGAGGGAGTGGGAGAAAGGGGTGGGGGGGTTCTACCTTAGGGTTTGGTAATAAACAATTTAATTGGTACAGAGTAAAGGAAATTTTTTTTTAATGAAATTCATCATGCGATGCTATATTTTTTTATGCATCGGTTGAATTACGTTGTATAGAGAAGAGTAGTTGGGTGTAACTTGTTGACTGGGGTGGTGGGTAGTGACGACGTATATGTTGGTAGTGTGGAATATGTGATGGTGGGTAGTGTAGACCATATGTTGGTATATAGTTATGTACTATATAGTAGCACTGACAAAAACGATAAAGAAAATAATGACTCATTTAACGATAATCCGCATTCACGCTTTCAAAGCCTTACACAGTTAGAAACAGTCCCAGAATAACAATAGCTAACTCGTCAAACTTTGAACCTCGACCTAGGAATAATTACCAATTCAATTAACGTCGAACTAGTAAATCACTCTGGTGGAATGACCTGACTAAACCCACCTGAGCTGTCAAACTCTTTTTGTAATAATTACCACAAAAACGTGGGATTCAATTTTGGCTCGGCAAGTTTCGGTCGGTGAAAGGTTATAAAACACGCCAGTTGAAATAAACAAGGTTCGCATTTTAGCTGCATTGGTGTCCCACCTAAATCTCTCTGATATATATATATATATATATATATATATATATATATATATATATATATATATATATATATATATAAACATAGATATATAAATTATATATATATATATATATATATATATATATATATATATATATATATATATATATATATATATATATATATATATATATATATATATATATGTGTGTATATAATTGTGTGTGTATTTGTTTATACATAGTTCTATATCCATATATATATATATATATATATATATATATATATATATATATATATATAGATATAGATATAGATATAGATATAGATATAGATATAGATATAGATATAGATATAGATATAGATATAGATATAGATATAGATATAGATATAGATATAGATATAGATATAGATATAGATATAGATATAGATATAGATATAGATATAGATATAGATATAGATATAGATATAGATATAGATATAGATATAGATATAGATATAGATATAGATATAGATATAGATATAGATATAGATATAGATATAGATATAGATATAGATATAGATATAGATATAGATATAGATATAGATATAGATATAGATATAGATATAGATATAGATATAGATATAGATATAGATATAGATATAGATATAGATATAGATATAGATATAGATATAGATATAGATATAGATATAGATATAGATATAGATATAGATATAGATATAGATATAGATATAGATATAGATATAGATATAGATATAGATATAGATATAGATATAGATATAGATATAGATATAGATATAGATATAGATATAGATATAGATATAGATATATATAGATATAGATATATATATATATATACATATATATATGCTTGTGTATATATATCGTATTTGTATATATATTTGTGTGTGTGTGTGTGTGTGTGTGTGTGTGTGTGTGTGTGTGTGTGTGTGTGTGTGTGTGTGTGTGTGTGCATGTGATTGACAGCAAGGTTGAAACCTGACACGAATAGACCCAGGATAGACCCAGGAAAGACTTATAATATGCTTTGACATGTAGATGTTAAAAGGTTGAGTTTGGGGTTACGTCAAGACAACTGTAAATTTGCGAAATGTAGAGCCTAGGAATAGAACACCTTGTGAGATTGCCTAACTACCATCTACGGGGAGGGGGGGTCCAACCCAAGCATGGCGGTATGGGTGGGGTTGTCGAGCAAAGATAGCAGAGTCGAAGAAAAAATTATTCGAAAACTATAAAGTTTCAAGTTTCACTACTGAGTCATAAATATTTAAATTTAGAAAACAATATTTTTCCACCAGCCTTTATATTACTGTAGCGATTGTGTCCCCTGATTCGACTTTCCTTCTAATTTATTCACGTGCAACGTGTCGGGTGGGGAAGATATTTTTTTCTGGTTAATTAAATGTAACAATCAAAGACGCGTAGAAAAACACTGTCTAGCTAATTAAATCTAACAAATAAAAAGATAAGATAAACAGGATTTGTTTTGTTGCAAATACATTTTTGTTTTGTTCAAAATACATTTTTAACAACTGATTCACAGGATTTGTTATGCAAATACATTTGAAAATTTATCACCCAGTTAATGTCAGCCAAGAGTTATTTCTCTTTATTAATTGACACGAAGTGACTATGGTGTGATATATTCGCATGGGAAATTAAAATGAAAGATAATTAAACTACAATTCAAGGGTGGCATAACTTTTAACAACCCCGGCTTAAAAGCGGAAAGTTAATTTAAATCCAAACACTAACCCTAACTTTAAACACCCGCGTACCCTCTAAGGGGGAAAAACTAGTGTGCAAAGGTATTTTTAAAGTATTACACAAAGATACATGTAATTGACAAAATGACGGCGCGGCAGCGCAACTGCGCAGCGTAAAGGTAACGACACCACCCTCTTTTATTACAGCTATAAATTTAAGTCTTTGATATTTCAAAGATGGTTACTTAAGCATGTCGTTTAACGCAGTCATGCGTCATTTTAAACAAGAACCCTACAAAACCAACTGTTCCCAGTACAGGCTGTGGGTTTCTTCTTCTAGGAAAGAAGCAAGCTAGAACCAGTGAATCCGTGGGATTTAAAATTAAATTACGATGCCTGGGAAATAATAACACACCTTGATAAAACGCAGGTGTTTTACACCAAGACCTTAAGAAATGCATGAATGAAGTGCGGGGGCGGAGGAGGGCTCGGGTGCATTGAGAAAAAGTTAGAGACATCTGCACTATGCCATTCAATGCATACAACACGAGTCGACTTAAGGGCTGATCTATTTGTGTTGGGTTATGAATGACATAATATAATCCAGCGGTTTGTTAAAGGCTATGGTTTGGGTAGAGGGATGAGTGTTGTAGAATGTTTGTAGAGGTGTTTTATCAGTGTTTGTACTACTGTTTGTAGTAGTGCTTGAAGCAGTGTTTGTATCAGTTTTTGTTGCATGTTTGTAGCTGTTTGTAGCTGTGCTTATAGCATGTTTGTAGCTGTGTTTAATCTGTGTTTGAAGCTGCGTTTATAGCATGTTTGTAGCTGTTTGTAGCTGTATTTATAGCTCTGTTTATAGCACGTTTGTAGCTGTGTTTAAAGCTGTGTTTGAAGCTGCGTTTATAACAGGTTTGTAGCATGTTTGTATCAGTGTTTATAATAGGTTTGTAGCTGTCTTTGTAGTGGTGTTTTAGCAGTGTTTGTAGTACTGTTTGTAGTAGTGCTTGAAGCAGTTTTTGTTACATGTTCGTAGCTCTGTTTGTAGCTCTGTTTGTAGCAGTGTGTAGTGTTTTTCTTCAGACATTTTTCTCTGGGTGGGGTGGGGGTGGGGCACTTGAAGCTTTGGATTGGGGTGGGGGGCGCATTTAATCTTCGGGAGCGGATACTGGTCACAGTATAAAATAAATTTACTCTATACATTTTACTCTTTTTCTATTTCTTACGGGGGGGGGGGGGGGGGGGGGAGAAGGGGAGATTTGAAATGAAGTAGTGCCCCCCCCCCCCTCCCCAACCGAAGAGATGCCTAAAAAAACTTTGGCAGTGTTTTATGAATCTAGTTTTTAGCTAACTGGCAGCGTTAGTTAGTGTAATATATACTTAAAATTTAGGCCTACGTTGCAATCTATTATATCCTGTTCTACAAACCCTCAAACCCTATATTACATAAGAATTCAAACCCCCCCCCCCCCCAACACACACATACCCTCAACACGCAAATCACGACACTAGTCGGTTATAAAAATGGAAATTTAAAAAAAAAATACTTTTTAAATAACAAAATAGACTGTTACATCCTTATTATATGCTGTTGCGAAATCGCATACATAGTATTAAGAAATGGACCCCTCCCCATCTCTGCAATGTTGAGAGATCTTTTTACAAGTGTCTGTCCCTTTATACAAGTTTTATTATGCTGTCACGAAATAGATGTTGACAAAAGTTACATCAGTCAGGAATGTAAAGCAGTCTTTTATCTTGAGGTTGTAAAATTCGGTAAAGCGAAATCGCATACAAAGTATTAAGGAGGTAAACCATTGTACGCTCTAGTGAGATGTAAAAAAATATGAATAAAATCTATATATAAAATTCTCTTCTGGGAGACGCTAGAAACAAGCTGTAAACGCGCTCCCTACCATCCCCACCCCTACATGGTCTTAGTGAGCTGTGGTTCACTCGAAATGTTTACAAACACAGCCGGGTTTAGTGAGGACTATTAGGGGCAGATAATTTAGTTTGAAACGATTTTAAACGTTTGGGGGGGGGGGGGGGAGTGGGAGGAAAGGGGGGGGGTTATAATCCTTAACGAGCTACTTATAGTGTTTTAAAGAAATATTTTCAGTGTCAGCTTTGTACTGTCGAATTCACAAATTATGAATTACTGAAAAGTAGAAAAAACAACAACTAAATAGCGGCGTATGTTATGTCGCGGGCCGGCTCGTATTGTATAACATCACTATACCACCACCGTGCCCCATATAACGCAAACTAACATAATACGAAACCGCTCCTACTTCTTTTGTGTGGCACAGTGCGTGCGTTCTATTCTCCCTATACGTAGATGCCCGTAGGAATGTGGGGGGGGAGAAGACATTTTTATTCACAACCAGCCTAGGTGGATTTTGTAAGAGTATCAATTATACCATTTTTAATAGAAAGTGACTCAATTCAATATCCTACAGTACGTAATATTTAGTAAAACTTATTTTATAAAGCGGTTGAACACATAATTTCCAAAAATTATCAGTTAAATTATTCCGAGCGACCTTGACCTGACCTTAAGTAAGATCACCCATGCGTGAAAATACGTAATGTTTATCAGTAGATTCAACTGAAGGTAAAAAAAAAAAAGGAGGTTGCCGTGGTGTGTACATCAACTAAAGGCGTTCGTCTCACGCTGTTGTCACGAGTGACGGTATGCTTTGTGATACCCTTAACTTCCTGGGTCTCTGGTTACGTGTCGTTCAATTCATCGTGTTTGTAAGATGAAAGATGGTAGCTTAGGCTAGAACTAATATGGTTACGTGTCGTTCAATTCATCGTGTTTGTAAGATGAAAGATGGTAGCTTAGGCTAGAACTAATATGGTTACGTGTCGTTCAATTCATCGTGTTTGTAAGATGAAAGATGGTAGCTTAGGCTAGAACTAATATGGTTACGTGTCGTTCAATTCATCGTGTTTGTAAGATTAAAGATGGTAGCTTAGGCTAGAACTAATAGGGTTACGTGTCGTTCAATTCATCGTGTTTGTAAGATGAAAGATGGTAGCTTAGGCTAGAATTAATAGGGTTTCGTGTCGTTCAATTCATCGTGTTTGTGAGATTAAAGATGGTAGCTTAGGCTAGAACTAATAGGGTTTCTCTTACACTTGTAGAAGAAATAGATGGTTGTAGAAGAAATAGATGATTGTAGATGAAGAAGAAATAGATGGTTGTAGAAGAAATAGATGATTGTAGATGAAGAAGAAATAGATGGTTGTAGAAAAAATGGATGGTTGTAGAAGAAATAGATGGTTGTAAAAGAAATAGATGGTTGTAGAAGAAATAGATGGTTGTAGAAAAAATAGATGGTTGTAGAAGAAATAGATGGTTGTAGAAGAAATAGGTGGTTGTAGAAGAAATAGGTGGTTGTAGATGGAGGAAGAAATAGATGGTTGTAGAAGAAATATATTGTTGTAGAAGAAATAGATGGTTGTAGAAGAAATAGATGGTTGTAGAAGAAATAGATGGTTGTAGAAAAAATTGATGGTTGTAGGTGGAAGAAGAAATAGATTGTTGTAGATGGAGGAAGAAAAAATATAGAGTTTCTCACCCACCATGATTGTAGATTGTGTCTATCATTCTCTAGGATTGTAGATTGTAGACAAGAAGAAATAGAGAGTTTATCATACAGCAAATCACGTCATGATTGTAGATTTTGTTTCTCACACACACACACTAGGAGGATTGTAGATTGTATGCTGGCCTAGACAAAATAGAGTAATTTTCACACACACACACGCACATGCAAACCCACACACACACGCACACACACACTTGGATTACATATTTTAGGCTAGGCAAGAAAAAATAGACTTGTCCTATTTAACATTCCAAATTCAGCTATGACAACTCACAACACTTCGCCAATGTCACTGCAACCCAAAGTTGTAAAATATTATGATGGGTTAGAGAGTTATTAAAGATCGTTATTACAAGTATTGTGCATAGTTAAAGGTCTAATCGTTACATCAGCTGCCCACGCAGTTCGATCTGAACTGCATAAATATTAATAAGCTTTTTTAAAAATGTAAAGTATCATGCTAATTAAATCATACAGATGAAATGTGTGTTTGTTTATAGGGAGTGGGGGTTAATATATCGTTTTGTTATTAGCTGTAGGCTGATTCAGTGATTGTGTACACAAGCGTACATAAACATATGTATTAGTTAGACTAGATGAAATAGCTGAGTTATTTTTTTACATACTCTATACAGACGTTCATAATAATACACACAGGCCAATATGAGAAAAGAAATCAACATGGTATTTTTACACAAAGGTTGAACAAATAATTTAAAAAAAAAACAATAACCGACACGCACGAAAGGCAAGATGAAATTGGATGAGCTATTTTTATCAATGACATAAACACACACGCACGTCTATAAACACGCAGAGGCGTAGCGATCCATTCCGGCGCCCGGGCGGAATATTAATTTTGCACCCCTTCCTTCCCATTTCTAAATATAGTTACTTCTATATAGTTATTCATTCAACTGTGTATAATTCAATACTTCATCTTAAAATGAGCTTTTTAATTAATTTTTCTACCCTTTTTTGACACCCCCTTAGGATCGGCGCCCGGGGTGGCCGCCCCACCCGACCTCCGCTAGCCACGCCACTGCAAAGACGCATTTTACAACCATCCCACAAAAGCTTACATTTGATCCAGGTTTAATATACGATCGTTAAACTAGTTAGGGCTTATATTTAGAGACGGTCAATTGTAATGTGCGTTTGCGTAATCACATTGTCTGGACATTTGTATAATCACTGGTCTGGACATTACTTAATTGGACATTTTATCCAATGATTTATGCGACAAAAACATGTAATGTTCCACATTCGGACTTGATGATGATTAGGGCAGTTGAGGTAGAGTTTATCTGTTTCTTGATCACTGCGTATGAAGATATGGTAAGATCAGAACAATGCCCAGACGTCTTTACTTTCTGTAAAGTGAGTCAGGTACTCATTTGAGCTGAGTGGACTCAGACTCGCCTTACGGACTCGAGCCTGAGATTCGAACTCAATGCTTTTGAGTGAGCAATCGAGCTCTACCACCCAACCTCGAAGTCCCTAACGATTCGACAGAACATATACATAATTTTTACGTTTACTTCATGGTTTATCAGTATTTGACAGAACGTATACATAATAATTTGTACGTTTACTTAATGATTTATCAGTATATCAGCTTCATGATTAGTCTAAGTAAGTCTTTAACGATTCAACTGGACGCTCTGAAGGGTTTGACATTTTACTAGGTGCCTTACCGGTAAATGTAATTTTAAAAAAATAGAAACCAGGAACAAAAATGGCTTCCGGTGCCAAAAAAAATTATAATAATTACAATGCGGTTTTGAAAAACAACACAGTTTTTAACCAAAAAGATAGCTCTTGCAAAACTGTGACACGGTAATATTCTTCAAATATCTTCCTGTTTATATTAAGCAATGGTTTTTCTCGGTATTTGAGGTCCTGATCAGTCAACCCTTAAAAGTGTTTGATGGTTAGTTTCGTCACTTATGCTAATATCGTATTTTCTCTCTCTGTCACTTTCTCTCTTTTGCTCTCTTCCTTTAGCTACATTTTCGTCTCTCCTCTCTCTCACTCTCTCTCTCTCTCTCTCTCTACTTCTTTACCTACCATTTTCTCTTCTTATCTCTCTTTCTTTAGCTCTTTACACTGTCCCCTCTTCTCTCTTTCTATCACTTTCTCTCACTTTCTCTTTTCTCTCTTCCAATTCTCTTTCGCTCTCTTCCTTCACCTCTCGCCACTTTAAAATCTCTCTTTTTATCACTTTCTCTCGTTCCTTCTCCACTTCTACATTTAGCTCTCTTCACTTTCATATCTTCTCTCTCAGTCTGCCATCTTTGTCGTATCTCTTCCTCTCTACTCTCAATTTTCTCTCCAATTTTTTTCTCTCTATATCTATTTTACCCTTCCCCTCTTTCCTCTCCTCTATATTCCACACCCCCTTCTGTCTTCTTCTTCACTAGCATCTATGCCCTCACCCCCCTCCCCCAGTTTATTTATTCATCCTTATCTCTCCCCTCTATAAATTGTATCGTTTAATATCAATATATTTCAAACTTCTGACGATTTCAAAAATCTATCTCTCCTCAAGTGTTTGACAAAAACCACCAAAAATCTATCTCTCCTCAAGTGTTTGACAAAAACCACCAAAAATCTATCTCTCCTCAAGTGTTTAACAAAAACCATGACAAACTACCAAATGTTTTTTTTTTAATTCCCCAAGAATAATTATTTGGCACATCTGACGTTTCATGCTGCTAAAAAAATAAGGGTCAACTCGAAGAGAAAAAACAACAACATAGCCCGTCAGGATTTACACGTGTGTCTGGCATCGCAGGAAAATCGATGGCAGACGGGAGGGTCGAACATAGGGGGTCAGGCTGACCCAGAGACGCTGTGAACAGTTTGGGAGAGATGAAGCGAATGTGGGGAAAAATGGAGTGAGGGTTAGGGGGTGGGGGTGGGGTGGGGGTTAGAATTTTGGGGGTTGTGAGTGGTGTATGTGTATAGTGTGTGTTGGTGGGTTTTATGGGGGTGTTTGGGGAGTGTGATGGGTTGAGTGCTGAGGTTTGTATGGGGTTGGTGGGGTTGTATGGGGTTGCATGGGGTTGGTGGGGGTCGTATGGGGTTGGTGGGGTTGTATGGGGTTGGTGGGGTTGGTGGGGTTGGAGGAGTTGTATGGGGTTGGTGGGGGTCGTATGGGATTGGTGTGGGTTTGATTGGTTGAGTGCTGACGGTTGTATGGGGTTGGTGGGGTTGTATGGGGTTGGTGGGGTTGTATGGGGTTGGTGGGGTTGGTGGGGTTGGAGGAGTTGTATGGGGTTGGTGGGGTTGTATGGGGTTGGTGTGGGTTTGATTGGTTGAGTGCTGACGGTTGTATGGGGTTGGTGGGGTTGGTGGGGTTGTATGGGGTTGTATGGGGTTGGTGGGGTTGTATGGGGTTGGTGGGGTTGGTGGGGTTGGAGGAGTTGTATGGGGTTGGTGGGGGTCGTATGGGATTGGTGTGGGTTTGATTGGTTGAGTGCTGACGGTTGTATGGGGTTGGTGGGGTTGTATGGGGTTGGTGGGGTTGTATGGGGTTGGTGGGGTTGGTGGGGTTGGAGGAGTTGTATGGGGTTGGTGGGGTTGTATGGGGTTGGTGTGGGTTTGATTGGTTGAGTGCTGACGGTTGTATGGGGTTGGTGGGGTTGTATGGGGTTGGTGGGGTTGTATGGGGTTGGTGGGGGTTGTATGGGGTTGGTGGGGGCTGTATGGGGTTGTATGGGGTTGGTGGGGTTGTATGGGGTTGTATGGGGTTGGTGGGGTTGTATGGGGTTGGTGGGGTTGTATGGGGTTGGTGGGGTTGGTGGGGTTGTATGGGGTTGGTGGGGTTGTATGGGGTTGGTGAGGGTTGTATGGGGTTGGTGGGGGTTGGATGGGGTTGGTGGGGTTGTATGAGGGTTGTATGGGGTTGGTGGCATTGTATGGGGTTGGTGATGTTGTATGGGGCTGGTGGGGGTTGTATGGGGTTGGTGGGGTTGTATGAGGCTGGTGGGGTTGTATGGGGTTGGTGGCGTTGTATGGGGTTGGTGGGGGTTGTATGGGGTTGGTGGGGTTGTTTGGGGTTGTTGGGGGTTGTATGGGGATGGTGGGTGTTGTTTTGGGTTGGTGGGGGTTGTATGGAGTTGGTGGGGTTGTTGGGGGTTGTATGGGGTTGGTGGGGGTTGTATGGGGATAGTGGGGGTTGTATGGGGTTGTATGGGGTTGGTGGGGGTTGTATGGGGTTGGTAGGAGTTGTATGGGGTTGGTGGGGTTGTATGGGGTTGGTGGGGTTGTATGGGTTTGTATGGGGTTGGTGGGGTTGTATGGGGTTGGTGGGGTTGTGTGGGGTTGTATAGGGTTGGTGGGGGTCGTATGGGATTGGTGTGGGTTTGATGGGGTTGTTATTTCGAACGGTTGTTGGGGTTGTAAAATGTTGAGGGGTTGAGGGTTTGTTTTAAGGTTGGTGATTTTGTGATGAGGAGGTGAGGGGTAGTAAGTTGTTGATGGGGTTATAAGTATCAATGTGTTGATAGGTGGTGATGAAGGGTTGACGGGTAGTAAGCTGTTGAGAGGGTTCTAAGTTAGGGTTAGGGTTAGAAGTGTTGAGGTTTGTGATGAAGGGTTTAGAAGGTAGTTGGTGTTGATTGTTAATCGGGTTAAATATCGAGGGGTTGATGGGGTTCGCTGAGATGTTGTTTAGGGGGTTGTGATGAGGAATTGAAGGGTTGAATGGGTTGTGAGGAGTGGTGTAGGGTTTGAAAGGGTTTTAGGGAAGATTTGGTTATACATATTAAAGTTTGATGAGGTCTGTTAAGAGGTTAATGGGGTTTTAAAAGTGTTTTATGGGGTTGCAAAGAGGGGTTTAAAGGGTTGTAGGTGTTGAGAGGTTGATAGGATGCAAATTTCAAGGGTGTGGTAGAAAGGGGTTTGGTCGTTTATTGGGTTTTACAAGGTGTTATGATCTATGTAAATGTTGCATGGGCTTTAAGAGCTGACGGGCTTTGTTTTCTATAATAACTACCGATATCTGTCTAGACAGGGCTTGACTAAACGCTAGCCAACACAAACTCTGGCTGATACACGCAATCTTTGTGTCACGAACAAACGTATGTACACAAACATTGTTTCTCATCTACAAAAACAACCTAAATAAATACAACATCAAGGTTTAAAAACAATTTTTTTATTAACCCAACAGGATTCACAATAACGGCCATGCCTTCTTAATTCTTATCCCCAACCCAGGATTTACAATAACGGTCGTTCACCCTTTAACCCATAATTCACAATAACAGTCACATATCCTTAATACTAACCCAGGATTCACAATAACGGCCATGCATCATTAATCCTTAACCCTAACCCAGGATTAACAAGAACGGTCATGCATCCTTAATCCTAACCAGTGATTCACGATAATAGTCACATATCCTTAAAACTAACCCAAAAGTCACAATAAGGGTCATTCACCCTTACCCCTAACCCAGGATTCACATACACCCTTACCCCTAACCCAGGATTCACATGCACCCTTAACCCTATCCAGGATTCACATGCACCCTTAACCCTAACCCAGGATTCACATGCACCCTTAACCCTAACCCAGGATTCACATGCACCCTTAACCCTAACCCAGGATTCACATACACCCTTAACCCTAACCCAGGATTCACATGCACCCTTAACCCTAACCCAGGATTCACATACACCCTTACCCCTAACCCCGGATTCACATACACCCTTAACCCTAACCCAGGATTCACATGCACCCTTAACCCTAACCCAGGATTCACATGCACCCTTAACCCTAACCCAGGATTCACATACACCCTTAACCCTAACCCAGGTTCACATGCACCCTTAACCCTAACCCAGGATTCACATACACCCTTACCACTAACCCAGGATTCACATACACCCTTACCCCAAACCAGAATCACATACACCCTTAACCCTAACCCAGGATTCACATACACCCTTACCCCTAACCCAGGATTCACATACACCCTTAACCCTAACCCAGATTCACATACACCCTTACCCCTAACCCAGGATTCACATACACCCTTACCCCTAACCCCGGAATCACATGCACCCTTACCCCTAACCTAACCCAGGATTCACATGCACCCTTACCCCTAACCCAGGATTCACATACACCCTTACCCCTAACGCAGGATTCACATACACCCTTACCCCCTAACGCAGGATTCACATACACCCTTACCCCTAACCCAGGATTCACATACACCCTTAACCCTAACCCAGGATTCACATACACCCTTAACCCTAAGCCCGAACAAAATGAACCCCGGATTTGGTTTCTCCCTGGATGTTGATGCACGATAACAGCTTAAAATACCTTGAACTGTCCGTTACCTTAGGCTAAAGGCTGACCCAGCGCGAAACCGTATTCTCACTACCCCCCCCCCTCCCCGCTTCCCCCCACCCCTCCCTCCCCTCGTCTTCACCTCGTCTATCAAGTAAATTGATGTAGAGCATGACACGCTCCAAGCATGTCAGAATCCCCCTGGATTTTTCCAGTATCTATAAATAGAAGATCCGGATATAGTATAATACCAAGTGACTGTCCATTCTTTATTTTAGATACTTCTCCTGTAGGGGTGGGGGGGGGGGGGGGGGGGGGGGGGGAGAGAAGCACTTAATAAAATAGAAGAAAAAACTAAACGGAAACAGTTACCAGTGACCCCCCCCCCCCAACCACCACACCTCTTGAAATGTCTATGCCCCCCCATTGAAGTGCCACTCTGATAGAAACATCGGCTACTAGACTCTATCTGTTGTTATTACTAGACTATCTGTTGTTATTACTAGACTCTATCTGTTGTTATTACTAGACTCTATCTGTTGTAATTACTAGACTCTATATGTTGTTATTACTAGACTCTATCTGTTGTAATTACTAGACCCTATCTGTTGTTATTACTAGACTATCTGTTGGTATTACTAGACTCTATCTGTTGTTATTACTAGATGTAATTACTAGACTATCTGTTGTTATTACTAGACTCTATCTGTTTGTTATTACTAGACAATCTGTTGTTATTACTAGACTATCTGTTGGTATTACTAGACTCTATCTGTTGTTATTACTAGATGTAATTACTAGACTCTATCTGTTGTTATTACTAGACTATCTGTTATTACTAGACTATCTGTTGGTATTTCTAGACTAGCTGTTGTTATTACTAGACTATCTGTTTTTATTACTAGACTATCTGTTGGTATTACTAGACTATCAGCTGTTATTACTAGACTCTATCTGTTGTTATTACTAGACTATCTGTTGTTATTACTAGACTCTATCTGTTGGTATTACTAGACTCTATCTGTTGTTATTACTAGGACTCTATCTGTTGTTATTACTAGACTATCTGTTGTTATTACTAGACTGTCTGTTGTTATTACTAGACTCTATATGTTGTTATTACTAAACTCTATCTGTTGTTATTACTAGACTATCTGTTGTTATTACTAGACTATCTGTTGTTATTACTAGACTCTATCTGTTGTTATTACTAGACTATCTGTTGTTATTACTAGACTGTCTGTTGTTATTACTAGACTCTATCTGTTGTTATTACTAGACTCCATCTGTTGTTATTACTAGACTATCTGTTGTTATTACTAGACTATCTGTTGTTATTACTAGACTCTATCTGTTGTTATTACTAGACTATCTGTTGTTATTACTAGACTATCTGTTGTTATTACTAGACTATCTGTTGTTATTACTAGACTCTATCTGTTGTTATTACTAGACTATCTGTTGTTATTAGTTTGAAAATAGCCAGACTAAGTACTGGCTCTTGGGTGAGCACACAATTTAGCCTCGATGTTAACCGGCTATTTACACTGTGTGTTTTTTGTCACGGGGATTTGGGGCTTAGGGTTAGGGTTGGGTTGGGGCTCAGGGTCAGGGTTATGGTTGTGGCTCAGTGTTGTGGTTGGGGACTCAGGGTTAGGGTTGGGTTGAGGGTTAGGATGGGGTTCTGAATCATCTAAAATTATTTTATCTGTGGCGGTTATGATCACACCAATGGTAGATATTGCAATTTAAACATATGGCATGTATTACCAGAATGGTATTCACCCAGACTAGTTTTAAGTATCAACACACCACTAGTGGTATCACCATATTAGTTGCTAGTATCACCCGATTAATAGTTGGTATCACCAGATTAATTTTTAGCAACACCCAATCATTGGTAACACCACATCAGTATCTGGTATCACCACGCCCATAGGTGGTATCACCAGATCAACAGTTTGTGTCACCACTTTATTTGCTAGTATCACCATAGTAAGAGTCTGTATCGCAACATTAATAGTTGGGTATCACCAGATTAGTTTATTAGTATCACTACATTAATAGTTGTATCACCACATCAGTATTTAACTTCACTACACCATATCTGGTGTCACCTGATTAGTTGTTAGTATTTGGTATCACCAGATCAATTCTGTGTATCACCACACCAATATTTGGTATCACCACATTGGTAGAGATATTATCACCCCACCCCACCAAAAAACCCGGACACAAACGACACATACTTTCACCCTGAGTAACAGACCCCTCCCTCCCCCCCCCCCCCCCCCCCACAACGTCCCACTCTAATAACAGACCGCTACCAGCATAGCCCAAAAAAAATTCCCCTTCCCCACCCCGGGGTTTCCCCAGTACCTTTAAAAAACGACCCGGATACAGTTTAAACACACAATTTATTACCTGCTGTTTTAAACGACCCGGCTAATTCCTGGCTAATTCATAATTACAGGGGTTATTTCCACGTTAGCCGGATATTTAATTTTAACTATGTGGGCTTTTATTAAAAGAAGTTTCAGTAGATTTGGTTAGGGTTAGGGGAAATGTGTTTGTCTGTCTTAAATATGTATCCCCGCCCCAAGGATTTCACAGCTAGAGTTATTGTAGAGGCGTAGCGAGGAGGGGGGGGGGGGCGGGGGGGTGACACCATTTAGGGGGGTGACACCAGGCCAAAACATAGCAAAATATTTGAGAAAAAACTTGAGGGGGGGTGCAAATCGAAAGTTCGAGAGGGGGGTGCAAATCGAAAGTTTGAGGGTGGGGGGGGGGGGGGTGCAAATCGAAAGTTTGAGGGGGTGCAAATCGAAAATGTGAAAGTTTGTCCCCGGGAAGGGTCGCTACGCCTCTGGGGGGTGACACCATTAAGTGCCGCACCGGGTGACACCCGACCTCGCTACGCCACTGAGTTATTGTATGATTTATTGTTATTGTAGAGACTGTTTCACTGATTAACCCCACCCATGGGTTTACTTCATTTGCTGCGGTACTTGTTCGTTTTGTTTATTTACTTCAAGTGCAGCTGCAGTGGGGTGGGGAAATGGGGGGGGGGGGGGGGCAGGTGAGCCCCGTAGGATAACAATGATCACTAACACATTTGCCATATTGACAGGTTTCTTTCATACATTTTTCTCCTGGGTGCTGGGTGCAATTATAATTATAGTGTGTTGTGGGGGTGAGGGATGGAGTGAGGACACTGGTTTAAGTACACTTATATATATATATATATAACTATATATATATATATATATATATATATATATATATATATATATATATATATATATATATATATATACTATATAGTTATATATATATATATATATATATATATATATATATATATATATATATAATCGATGTTTTTACTACTTTGTCCGCATTGATAGTGCTCCAATGGGGGGGGGGGGGGGGGGGGTGGGCTCTGTCCCCCCCTCCTACCACCCCAACCCCAAGAGGCGAGTAAGAAACTATTTACTGTCGACTTCTGTTAGTTTTGGGCAAAGGCTGAATTCATCACACATTTCCCCCGGGGGGTAGGAGGTGTTTGACGACACAGGGTGGGTGTTACTATCGACTTACGACGTTGTGAAGCTGTTTTTTTTTTTATTATGGAAGAACCTCATTTTTATTTTGTTTTTGTTTTTGTTTAACCTGATTGGTCAGGACCTTTATACCTGCCAAGTCGTTGTTGCATGTACTGAACTCATCATTCGATAAGGTCGAAGTAAAGAGAAAAAAAAATCTATTTTTAAACGTGTGATTCATGACAAAGATCATGGTAGATTATATTGGTTAGAATTAGCTTCCCTTTAGTTAAGTCTAATCGTTTTCTTGTATTTATTTAATCAGCCACATGTATTACGGGTATGATAGAAACGAAACAATAGCTGTAGTTTTGACTATAGATGTTGCAGAAGTTACTTCCCTTAAGGAAGTAAAATACCTTTTATTGAACCCTTTGTACTATGATTATAATTAAAGATTTTTTTTGTTCTATTTACTCTAAGGACGAAGGGGGGGGGGGGGTGAGGGTGGTGGGTCGAGTCTCCAGGAAAGAAACACTACTTTTCAAACGTTAAAGTAACTCTGAGTTGAAGCTCTCGATCACTTAATCATTCCAAATGTTCGTTTCACATTTACATTACGTTGTTAGAGGCGTGTCCATAAATGTCAATAAATGTGACATCACCCCAGTGGCGGAACTAGAAAAAAAGGGCCACCCCCGCAAAAAAAATTTTTAGCCCCCCCCCCCTATATATATATATATATATATAATATATATATATATATATATATATATTATATATATATATATATATATATATATAACACAAAATACGAACATAGGATACTCATTGCAGGCCTGTTCGGGTTTTAATTTTAAAAAAGTTTTTTTTTAATTAAAACAAATTACAACAACATGTCATGTGTGTAAGTGCATTAGTGTGTTCTGTGAAAATCGGTTTTATTTTATCTCTGCTATAAGACTCTAAACCTCTAGTCGGTCAAAAGAATATAAACCATGAAAGCTTTGTATAAGTAATGGTGTCCTCGTGTTATGTTTATTTTTTTTGTATTTATATTATTAATATTAATTACATTTCCTTTTTATACAGTGTCATTCTTTAAGTACTTTATAAAAAAAATGATAATTCAGAGAAAAATTGCTTTTTAATTTGTTTAGTACAAATCTATTACAAGGAGTTTATGAGCACCCCTATTTGACTATTTAAAAAAGGGAAATAAGTAATGGAAGTGGCGTGAACGTTTGCTTATCTTTGATAAGTTTGATTGTAGGAGAAAGAGGACGGCTTTCAGAGTTGTTTAAAAACAAAGGGAAAGAGAATATACAAGAGCGTGGGGTGGTGTTTATAGAATAAAGATAATCCAACCGCAGCTACGGTAATCTTTTTTACAAAACAACCATCAAGTCAAAAATGCACGAAATTAATTTTTTTAACAATAAAAAATTGATTATGGTCGCTGTGGGCCCCTAATTGGCGTGGGGCCCCCCGCATTGCGGGGTCTGGCGGCACTGTAGTTCTGCCCCTGCATCACCCTCTTATAACCCTCTCGGCTTCTATCCTACTTATTCATCAGAGAAGTCAGCCTAACTACATGATATACATCAAGTCTCTTAAAGAAAACCCTATGTGTGTAATTGGAGTCACGTTTGCAATCTTTAGAAAGCACCGCGCGCGACCTAGACTTTAATTGGATGTTTGAATTAATTAGGCTGAATTTAAAACCAGGGACATGTCTACACACGAGGAACGCGTGGTGGAATGGTTGAGCGACTTGCTGCTATCCTGAAGGTCTCGTGTTCAGATCTCGGTCTGGATTTGGAACTGAAGGAATTCAATGAAGTCCACCCAGTACCAGTAGCTTTGGTGAAAGTAAAGGCGACTGGGGATAAGCCTGACCCACACCATAAGTCGAGGGTAAAAAAAAATGACGATCTGCTATGTGAATCGTTTGGGGAACTTGATTTTACATGTCCACACGTTATCATACACACGTTTTGATTTTATCGTTAGTAGCTGCTGCTCTGACTTGATGGTTGACTGTTGGTACTTTGGATTAGATCTATTAGATCGTTGGACTTATTGGAGCACACAAGAAGACCTTCAAAAGTTAAACCTAACTTAACGCACCAGACATACACCATAACCTAAACCTAACATTAACTTGAGTTTGCCCTACACTAAACCCCCAGATGTTAACCCTAACTTAACGCACCAGACATACGCCTAAACCTAACATTAACTTGCGTTGGTACAACACTAAACCACCAGATGTTAACCCTAACTTTACACAAACCACCAGATGTTAACCCTGACTTTACACAACATTAAACCACCAGATGTTAACCCTAACTTTACTCAAGACCACCAGATGTTAAACCCTAACTTTACTCAAACCACCAGATGTTAACCCTAACTTTACACAAACCACCAGATGTTAACCTTAACTTTACACAAACCACCAGTTGTTAACCCTAACTTTACACAAACCACCAGATGTTAACCCTAACTTTACACAAACCACCAGATGGTTAACCCTAACTTTACACACAAAAAAAATAAATGTACTCCACAAACCATAAACTTACTATACAAAAAGCTGTTTTTATTTTGAGCAACAGCATCTGATACACGATACGTCTACCCAGATACAAAAAAAAATACTACGTATTATCATTACAAAGCGGGAGGCTCGGGAATTTAACAGACAGGCGACTTAATAAACCAGAGACGCCCATTTCGTGTCTTACTTGATGAAATGCGATATGTGCTGGGGGGATTCGTTCCGCAGACCATGACGTGGGGACATGGTTTACATTCTTGATGTTAGTTAAGGTAGGTTTAGACTTAGCGTGGGTGGAGTTAGGTGGTTTAATTTTGTTGGGTGTTGATGGTGTTGGATGAAGATGGTAGTTTAGGTGAGGGTGGGGTTTGTTATGGTAGGGTGCGGTTAGTGAACGGTTGGGGTTAGTGGAAGGGTGAGCGTGTGGAGAGGTGGGCTAGTGGATGGTTGGGGCTAAAGAAAGGGCGGAGTTAGTGGAACGATGGTGTTAGTGGAAGGGCGTGGTTAGTGGGTGGGTAGGGCGGTGGAAGGGTGGGGTTAGTGAATGCAAGTGTGGAGCTATCCGGAAAACAAGTTAATAAAAAGTCTAGTGACAATTTAAGCGCAATTTCCTTAATTAATTTTTTGTGACCGAACGAAAGGATATTTTTGAAAACTTTCTTCGGCAATATTGTTTTAAATTATGACAGGAATCGATTGGTAAATGTTTCAAGTCGCTGAGTGGTCTGGTTGCCGAGATATGGGCCAAAAACTGCATTTTTTCGAGGTTTTTTGGCTTTTCCGGGAAATCCAGGAAGGAATTCCGGAATATTTTAGCCCACAAATCATCCTCGGAACTTGCTTAACATATTTGCTTTTGGAACTAGTCCTCGATATTGCTTCGTTGAGGAGGAGATACGAACTTAAAGCTGCGGACACACATCCTTCCA
>NW_026734062.1:0-10000 GCF_028476545.2 Physella acuta
ATGGCTAAATGGTATATTTATAACCTAACTGTATGTGTGAATATATATACATATATATATATATATATATATATATATATATATATATATATATATATATATATATATATATATATATATATATATATATATATATATATATATATCATCTTATCATTTATTACCCATCATGTATGCTTCTCTTATCAATATGATCGCCTTTAAGACAGTCTATCCAACAATCAACTTGACCAGCAACATATCTATACGGACCAGTAATTTACTGCTCCGGTGTAATGGATCCCATGAGCGAACGTCTGGGAGGCCCATAAAAATGGGCTTATGTCAGTCCAACACTGGGGCAACGGGTCACGTGATGTTGTTTTTCTGTTGACCCAATGTCACCTGACCGTTGGGACGTGGATACATTAGCAAACACGCAGGGGCTTGGGTGTGTGTGTTGGGGTGGGGAGGGGTGTTTGGACAGGAGTCGGATTAAGTTTTTGGTTAAATATAAAAAGTATGATAGGTGTAGGGTGAGGGTAGTTTTAGGTAGGGGTGTTTAGGGGATACATTTAAGATGAGATTTAATTAAACAGAATATAGATGTGTTTTTTTTTTTGTTTTTTTTATGTTTATAGCAAGTTGGAATATCTAGTTGAATTTTGTTTTGAGGAAAGGGTGCTAAAAGTATAGATTTAAGAGGAAGTCTAAACTGAATAAAGTTTTTGGGTTGGTGTATTATCGTTTAGAAACTCAAGTGTCTATAGCTTAAGCTTAAGCTGAAGTTAACACTTCATATGATTTGGGTTGTGTTGTTTCTGAAACGAGCACGAACAGATGGTTAGAGATTGTTGTTGGCAGATTAAGCGTAGAGTAGATACAAATTGAGGCTACGAATGAATAAAAATTTTAGTTGTGTTAATGCATTAAGTGTGGAGCTGTTGTTTTTTTTTTTAACGTAGGTGTTACAGAGTTTAACGTGGGGTGAAAGTACTAAGGTATTCTTTCAGATATGCTATAGGGTAGACGAAGTAGAGTTCATCTGGGAGTTTGTATAATCTGGCTGAACTAGGTCATCTTGATACTCAGCCACCTTAATTTGCATTGTGGGTCCATTAGCGGTAAAATTAAAAGACATCATTAAAGACTCTACCCCTAAAACTGATATTAAGGCGTTCCGGGTTGAAATCACGTGTTCTACCACTTCACCAAGCCCACCATTTCGTGTGTGTAATTAAACGCAGAAAGAGGTGGCAGTATAGGTTATACTTTGGGTGAGGGTGGGGTAATCCCCACACCCGAGGGGGCGTGTGGAGGGAGTAACTGAAACCCCCATCGCGGATTTTTTTTTTTAAATTAGTGTTGGCCGTTCATAGAGTGGTCACGCTCTGTCAATAGAGGCGTTGAACTTTGATCTTTCTTGGGCAAGCAATCGAAATCTTGACTACAGCCAGAATAGAGTTATCAAATGGGGGTGGGGTGGAGAAAAGGATAAAAGGGGGGTGGTGTTAAAACGAAGAAACTTGATTTGAATTGACTCCTATCAAATGAAGAAAAAAAATATATTATTTTTTAAATAAAGTCATTTTTTTTTAATAAGGACATCACGAATTCGAATTTAGCCAGATAAATTTGATCGTCGAACTTTAAAACAAAATACAAAAACACTACAAGTAGATTCTAGTGAATCCGACAAAGTCTGAAGCATATTTTAGTCAGTGTCATTAATTTTTTTGTGTCATTCTCACTCCTCAATTAGTTCATCTAATGCGCCATTCGTGGCTGTTAAGAGGGACGAACTCACTTACTATAAACTATATATTCCTTTTGTTCTTCTCATTCTCCACTATGTTGGCCATATTTTCCCCTAATTCGTTTTCCCTTACATTGGCCACAATAATTTTTTTTCATTTTTCTGACCACATTTATCATTACGTCGGCCATTTTTTTTAATTGAGCCAAATTCTACCCTATTTTGGCCACAATTTCTCTTACTTTGGTCTCATTTTTCTTCATTTTGGCCACATTTTTTCTCATATCGGCACCGTGTCCTGCTATCGGCCCCACTATCCCCTCCACTACCGTGTACACTACTCAGAAGCGCCCACTACCCCATCACGAGACACGTGACACTAACACTAACATTTTTCAAATGTAAATTTGTAATCTATAATTCACGAAAACAAAACAAAAATGAAATTTAAAAAACCTGCCCATCTGACACTGTAATAAAAAAATGAAAAACCCATTAATTTGAAATTAATCGCTGAGCATAAAAATAATTCACGCGACAACATGACATTCCGTTAGTGGTGTCACTAACCAAATATGCAAATCACCCCCCCCCCCGTCAACTCTTGCAGTCAGGGGAATCCAAAAACATGTGCATTAAAGTACAACCTGGGATTTGGTGTGGGACGGGTGGTTGGGGTGGAGGGGGGGGGGGCGAGGTACGTCGGGTTGAGGTCAGGTGCAGGTAATGGTTATTTTTAATATGCAAATTCCAGTCTATTAATGTTTTTTACGTTTTAGTCGTTGTCGTAAAAATGTATATTTGCATATGAGCTTTAGTGTATGCGTGCTGTATGTTTATGTCCCTGTTCTATTTAGAGTAATAGACACACACACACACACACACACATATATATATATATATATATATATATATATATATATATATATATATATATATATATATATATATATATCCGATATATACGTCGATGTCAACGCCTATGGGGGTAAGATAAAAAAAAAAGAGTTCTTCTGTTTCAATGACCTTCTATATGTTAAGGGATAGTGCAGTCAAATCATGCCCAGATGAAAGAAAATTCAAGTAAGTGTCTTACTTCTCGGCGTGCCTAGATGGTTGGCCATTGCAGCTGTCCTAGCCTGGCCATAAATGGTTCTCTGACAACGAGGAGAGGCGAAATCAAAACTGTTTTGAATTGACCTGTGAGCGAAGAATCAAGTTCGATGCTAAATATAAACGAGGCAAGATTAGTGAATGTGGATGAGCTCTTCTCTATTTGGAGGAGGTAACTCACGTGAATCAAGGTTCTATTTTTGACAACAAGAATAGCCGGTATTCATCTCCTATGGTCTTACTCTGCAGCTTTCCACCTCGCCGCCCTACCTCACCCTCCCTACCTCACCCTCCCCACCTCACCCTCCCACCTCACCCTCCCCACCAAACCCTCCCACCACACCCTCCCCACCTCACCTTCCCACCTCACCCTCCCCACCACGCCCTCCCACCTCACCCTCCCCACCTCACCCACCTCACCCTGCCCACCCCACCCTCCCACCTCACCGTCCCACCTCAACCTCCCCACCTCATCCTCCCCACCAAACCTCCCCACCTCACCCTTCCACCTCACTCTCCCACCTCACCCTCCCACCTCAACCTCCCCACCACACCCCACTTCATCCCCCCACCTCACCATCCCACCTCACCCTCCCACTTCACCTTCCCCACCACACCCTACCTCATCCTCCCACCTCCCCCTCCCCACCCCACCCTCCCCACACCTTCCTACCTCATCCTCCCATCTCACCCTCCACACCTCACCATCCCACCTCACCATCCAACCTCTTCCCTCCCCTCCCACAACTCTTCCCGGGACATCCCAAAACACGCCATTGTTCATTTTGGCATCCGCCCTCGCGGACAATGCCCTTATTGTAGAGGGGTTTCAAAAGGGGCCTTAACTCTCAGCGTGACCACACTCCTGGGGGAGGAAGAGAGGGGGGGGGGAGACGCGGGTGGGCACCTTTTGGACAAACCTAGGGCCTAAAATAAACAATTCCCGTCAAAGTGTTAATTACGCGTTTGACACTAACTGTCACAAAATGTATACAACAGTACCTTAGTTAGCCGCACTATATTCGAGTTTAGAGTTTTATTCTAACTAGACCTAATACAAATTGATAACTAAGGTGTAATCGAATATAGTTTTATTCTAACTAGATCGAATACAAGCCAGTTAACAACGGTATAATTGAATATTTTGTTTTATTCACACGAAATCGAATACAAGCTAGATAACCACGGTGTAATTGAATATTTAGTTTTATTCTAACTAGATCGAACACAAGCTAGATGACCACGGTATAATCGAATATATTTTATTCAAACTAGATCGAATACAACCAGTTTAACCACGATGTAATCGAATATTGTTTTATTCTAACTAGATCGATTACAAGCTAGATAACCACGGTATAATCGAATATTTAGTTTTAGTCCCATTGGATCGAATACAAGCTAGACGCAAAAAAAATATTTTAGTGTTCGGTCTGGGGAATATATCTACGTGTTCGGCGCAAAGGTGTTAGTTGATGTAGAGTCAGAAGCGAGCTAATATTCTTCCCAGTGGAGTCGGCGTCACACTGTTTATTGTAGTACCATTCTATGAATGCTGAAGATGAATTGTGTGCGTAAGAGCCGGATAAAGCAGTGATTTTGGAGTAAAAAGTAGTTCCCCTTTAAAACCTGACCGTCTATGGGGCAAGTAAAGTAGAGTTCACCTGTTTCTGAAGGGATAGTGTGGTCAGCACTATGTCCAGCCGCCTTTATTTCCCTAAAGTGAGTTAGATACTCATCAAAGCTGGGTGGACTCAGTGACGATCGGCTGACTTACAAACTCGAGGCTTACGGGTTAGCAGTCTAACTCTCTACCGCTAGGCCACTCCGTCCCTCATGTTAGTGTAAGAGCCGGATAAAGCCATGATGCTGATGTAAAAAGCCGGAAAACGCCGGATAAAGCCCCAATGCTGATGTAAAAGGCCGGGAAAAGCCGTGATGTTGGTTGAAAAAGCCGGATAAAGCCCTGATGTTGATGTAAAAAGCCGGAAAAAGCCGTGATTGGACCACACCTAGACCTTTGGACTCATCAGCTCTCACGCGTGTAACTATTACAACCAATATATTACGAGATAAAAATCCATCAGCTTAATTGTCTAACTAATTAGTTCAACATAAATGAGCTTTTCCTTGGAGGTGACGAGTCCATCTTCTTTAATTACCCCGTTGTCACCTCCAACCCATAATGGCTGTCACCCCGTGCTATAAATAAGCACACATGCTTGGACTAGTATACGTCACTACCAATCAAAATTTACACAGAGGATTGCGGTGGCGGATCAAAGTAGAGGCTAACTCGGCTGCAGCCCGAGGCCCCTGACTTTGTCGCCTAGTATTCATCTCTGTGGGTGTAGGAGGTCTATAAATAGCATTAAGAATATGACAATTCTAATTATCTTTTATATAATTTTACAAAGAAGCCTAGTGTAATCTGTTATTGTCGAAAAATTAAGCCTACAATTAGTCACATTTATCAGAAATGTTCTCGTATCACGGAAAATAGGTTTCACGTATTAAGAGCTATAATTACGGGATGATTGTGTAAAGGTTTCTTATATCTTACAATACCTTCTCGTCTGTTTGAGAACCACTAATATGCTGGGCTTTTTGCACTTTAAGCAGAACAATGAAACGCTCTACTTTAGAATTAACTGTGCGGGTATTTTTATTTCCCCCTTTTTTTAAAATTTGATTTTTTTTAACTTACAAATAAATTAGCTTAGGACGTGTCTTTAAAAAAAGAAAAAGATTGCAAAAAAAAGTGATCGAATTGCATTAAAGTACAGAGAACAATTATCAACAAAATGGGAAAAAAAGGGGGGGGGGAATAGCGTTGATTGTTAAATTAGGATTCCCAGACGAGGGCCGAGCATTTTCAATCTCTCTTATTCCATAATTATTTTTTTTTATTGTTTTGTTTTTTTTTTTGTCTTTTGTTTTTCTTCAATACGAAAATGAGAATTGTCTAATCTTTCTTTATTACAACAAATAATATTAGGTTAAGTGCGTGAAAAAAATATTCCGGATGTAAACAAGGCCAACGTGCATTTTACAACATATTAGAAATAGACATTGAAGTGGGGGATGCGAAAAAGAGCCTTCTTCAGCTAGACGCTTCTTGGATAAATATGTTTGAGTATGCTTGTATAGGTGGGGACATATTATGCATGTCTGTTTTTTCTTTTTTTCTATCCATGCGTTGCCGTTCGGTCTGAATATCTAAACGTACATCTATATTTATCTCTGTATTAGAATCTGTTCGGTAGGGGGGGGGAATGATGTTTACCCGTGTTTATGATTGTGTTGTGGAGGAGATGGGCATTCATGTGTGAAACGGTTAGCGTGCCATCTTCCATTAGTGTCGATGTGCAGGTGTCACGGCAACTCCCCCCCCACCCCCCCCCCACCCCCCCCCCACCCCACCCGGAACGAACAAGGCACCCCTACCACCATTCCAAACACCCCCATCCCTAATACCCCTATGGTCAGTTTGTTGGAGGTTAATAGTTAAATTAGTAATTGAAAGTAATTACCACAATACCGGTACGTTTAATTAACCTTATAAAACCGATAAACCGTAACAGCGACAGAGAGCAAGAGAGATATTATAGAGAGTAGGGGTGAGAGAAGGGAGACAAATAGTCTTAGTCCTATTATGGCTACTTAAGGATATCTGTATTTACCCAAGGGAGTTAAGTCGGGGTCCTGACATTCTTGATTGCCTACCCTTACTCCACTAAGTCGAGACTCAACTAAATGGAAACGTCCTGTTTGATGACTCTTCAACCCAACGTTTAGTAAATACTTGTGTTGGAGTTAACTTGGAGATGTTGACGTCGGCTTGCACCCGTATCAAGGGAGATTATACCGACAGACTATTTAGACTAGTGGTTCTTAGCCTTTTTTAGAGGTACCGAACTACTCCAGTTTCATATGCGCATTCACCGAGCCATTCTTAACGCTGCTTAATACAAAATCCGATCGTGAATCATATGAGTGTCTGCCTTGATCTACGCTGAACCCAGTTTAAGAACCACTGATTTGGACCTGTACCTTTAACCTTCACATTATAAATCGCATTTTTTAATAATCCTATTTTTTATATTTTATAATTTATATTGTTTTGACAATGAGTCTAATTGTCCACTGTACTTCTCAACTGCCCTAATGTTGTGAAGTTGCATATTATAAAAACCATAATGCAGAAATTATTTTCTCACATTTCAACCAAAAATTTCCACATATTAAAATAATTAGATTTAAATCTAATCATATCCTAACTAGAAAAACAACTCACAAATACCAGTCTACTTGACAACAAAAAAAAATATATATAAATACCAATATAATTCTAATAAATACCTGCCGTGAACACGATTAAATCAACACATTTTATTTTGACCCGTGCTAACACGCCACACGGCAACTTTTTAATTGAGCCGTACCATGCCGGCTGTACTTTAAAGTAGTAGATAATTATCTCGCTTCTCCGTGGGCGCCATGACACCCTCCCCCTGACAGCAATCTGTGAAAATATAATTGTTTCGCTATTCGAAATCCGACATTTTCTAACACCTCGCGTGTCAAAGTTTTCATGCCCTACAGCGAATCCAATACCCCGAAAAAGAACAAAGAAAATATTAATCATAAAAATATATTCCAGGCCACGTTTTTTTTTTAAATAATCTATATTTCCAATACTAATAATTTTGTTGGTAATTTAATTGATGTTTATCCCCCTTGTGTCGGTCTAGCTTTATCCTACTTAAGTACAAGGTTCTAAAATTGGCATTGGTGTACCCTGAAGTGAAATTTTTCAAGTTTGATAAAACGTTATCAATATTTTGTGATAAATATTACTTTGAGCATGTTAAATAAGCTTACATAATTTCAAAAAGTGCCGTGTAATTTGGGTGAAGTTACATTTAAAATGTTAAGAAACGTCTGTTTTGTAAAAAAAAGTTTGAGAATCACTGCTAGCGACAGATTGGTAGATAGCTAGAAGAAAACAACCAAACCTTTTTAGTTACAGACAGAGGGAAACAACTGTTTCGTATTCCGTACATTCACATTTTTATGACACCAATTTGCATTTTTATGACCGCCATATCCATTTATTGCAGTCATTTGTGTACTGCTACAGTTATATGCCCCCCCCCCCCACCCCCACAACCCCCCCTCCTCGCACACATATCCCTCTTCCCCACCCTTCTCATTACGATGCAGTCAAATATATTTTTTGTTGCTACAAAATACTGCAATATCTTCAAAATGAAAAACAAAAATACGTTATTCTGTTATTGCGAGTTGTTCTATCGACTGAAATTACGTGTAGTTTTTTTAAAGAGTCAATATGCTGAAGCCATAGACAATAGGGAAAATATTTTTTGTAGTGCTTCGTGGGTCTATGACTGAAGTTGGTAGATTGGAGCTCCTAGTAAGATAACAGTGCGCATGTCGTTTTAACAATGTTCGTAAGGTGAAGCACGTAACGAGATAGTACGAATGTCGTCTCAAGAAACTGAAGCACGCAATGAGATTTTGGTGTAGAAAACGGGTGGGAGTTTAGTCTCTTTTGTGGGCACACAGCGAAACAAAGACATGACATTTAAAGTAGGCTATAGAGGGTATCGCGCTGATTGGATATGTACAGAGGGTCTCCATATTTTAGCAGTGCTGTAGTTGACTCTCTAGCTGTAGGCACCAGTTCAGGGACCCATATATACATATAACACTACAGGTGGATCTGAAGAGAAAACTAGAAATAGTATCGACGGGATGAGAGGAGGTGGGGGGGGGGGGGTACTCCATTGAATCAATTGAAGTCAGTAATGTATAGAGAGCGATTTAATTGTATGCAAAAACTACATGAGTGAGATTTTAATTGGACAAGACAGCCATCCAACTTTTTAAAAAAGGGCCATCATTGTTGGAAGCGATACACCCTCTCCTCCTCTCTTAAAGACTACAAATGGGCCTCGTGATGGAAATAAAGCAGTAGGGACTCTTCTCTTCCTTCGTGGATGGTACGCAAGGGAGCATTTAGTCTCGGTAACACTTGACTTGCAGAGAGCGTTGAATTATATGCGTTCGTGTAACAGGGTTTTGTGAGGTTAGGGAGTACTAGCATAAAGGGAGCTTCGGCGTCCAGTAGATCAAGTAGGGGAGTGGAAATGGCGCTAGCCGTGGTCATTACTATCACGTGATTTAATCCAACCCCCCCCCCCCCCCGATGTATCTAAAAGAAAAGTTTATGGGATGGGAAGTAAAAAATACACGTGGTCAATTTATATTCTTTTTAAGATTAGACTTTTAATAATTTGACACCCCTCTATTTTAAAATAATCTCCACCCAATATCTGCTATACACTAATTTTAAAAACAGTGTATTTCCATTAACAGACATTGTATTAAATTCCAGAATTAATGTACTCAACACCTACCCCATGTTATTTCTATTAAAAAAATTTTAAAGTCCCACATGGGGCGGACACCCCTCCCCGCCTTAACCCTCACCCTAGTGACGCCACTGTATCCAGCCGGCCTACCATCACCTTCCCGGCCATTGGTTGATCGTAGTAACCAAACAGCTGACCCAATCGGATAATCTGATGCACAAACAACGGGGCGAAATGTGTGCACAACTTCCCGTGACGTAATCGCTCGCCTTTGTATTGGGGTGTGGGCACAAGATCTCGACGATCTCACACAAAGAAAGACGTCACGATTCGATGTGGTCTTTCTATTTTTATTAGCTTTGTTTCCTTCTTTCAGAAATGATTCGCGCGTGCAATAACCGGTCCATTATAGAAACTATAATCAGCAATCAAAGGAGCTAAATTATTAGTTGCTTTTTTTTTAAATACTGAAACATGCAGCGGATAACGATTTGGAGTAAAATGTTAATTTATGCATGTATAGATTATAATATTTAATATATTGACCTTCCATTGCACTCTAAGCACGACTGGTTCTGTTTTCAATAACAGTTTTTATATACTTTCATATCAACAATGCATCTTTGACATTTACTGTGAAAGAATGTATAAGAGGGGAGAGCATCACCTCGATAATTCAACAAAGAATAAAAGGAAATAACTGATATACTAGGGGAGTAGGGTATTATACAAGGGAGACTGCAATTACTCCTTT
>NW_026734062.1:17500-19827 GCF_028476545.2 Physella acuta
AGTGTGGTCAGCAGTATGCACCTAGCTTTAATGGATACCTGACTTACGTTGGGAAAAAGTAAAGACGGCTGGGCATAGTGTTGACCACAGTCATCTCTTCATATGCCGAACTCAAGAAACATACGAACTCTACTTCATCTGCCCAATAGCTATGTCTAAAGAGGAGTTTTTACCTTACTTTAATTGAGAAATAGGGATCGGGATAAATAAAATTTAAATACGATGTGACAATAAAACACGAACAAGAACATCAGAGTAGTCCTACTTTTATCTAGTAATATTAATCTCTTTACTATGATTAAACTATCGTAAACCCTAGTATAGATATAGTATTACATAGACCTAATGTTGTGATGTAAAATTTGGTTAGGGTTGTACTAAAACATAAACACCAGGCCAATGGGTGGCGTGGCTAGGGTTGAAAAGTACCGTTACATTTTTCCAGCTCTAGGCTGTTCAAACGAAACCAAAAAAAAAAACGTAAGATTAGCGCAGAGATTATGTCCAAACGACAAACGCGTAGGAAGTTCAATGACATTTTTTTCAAATTATATAGGTGGGGGGGGGGGGGGGGGGGTGTGTATCAAAACCTATCAAAGCATGTCGCGATGCGCATGACCAAGTTTTTAGATGAAATTCGTTGTTAATGAAGGGAACAAGTTTATCGAAACATTTCTTTTTCTTTTTAGGATATAGGGGGAGTGGGGGGCATAAACTTAGACACGGGGCCATACATAGGTAGTTAAGCATATCTTTGTAAAAGGTTTTATAAGCCGGTGACATTTATAAGAGACGGGCCTTGTGTAGGCCTATATGAAAGAAGAAGAAAAAAAATGTGTTTCTTTTATGTTCTCCAGCAAATTGCTATAATTTCAAGTAGAGTTTGTATTTCGTCAGTCTAAATGGCTTTTATGATTATGGTTAGGATCAGGTTAGGGTAGAATTGGGGGCGTTTGTGTGGTGTTAAAGGTGATGGTAGTGATGGTAGTGATGACAACACTAAAAAAAACACACTTTGATTCATCTATGTTAAAGTTCGGGAAAAAACTGACCAATCCAATGACTAGGAATATTTTAATTGAATGATACGCGGTGGAGCAGTCCATAGTTCCTAAATGGGCTGTTAATTACTAGATGGTAATGATGATGACGATTATGCCAGATGAACATTGCGTAATTAGTACGATGATGTCAGTGATGACCATTACGCAATTAGTGTGAAAATTAGCTCTAAACAACTTTACACCGCAGACAGCTTGTTTTATTTGCAGGTGTAACAAAATCAACCGTTGCTAGAAGTTATAAAAAGAAAGAGCGACACATGTATCCACTCACTTAAATACACCAACACACAGGCACACACATACACACAAGAACACATAAAAAAAGTAATTAATTGAAAACTTCCATTATCGTTGTAATTAAAGCACCGTGTTAAGAGAACACGCCATAAACGGCAGCGTCATTGTATAGACTCTACTTTACAGCTACACAATGGTGAAGTCGGAGGGGCGTGACGGGGGAGCTATGAAGACAAAATGACGTGAGTTTGTGGCAAATACTGATCGAGAGAATGGTGTTTGGGATTCTTTATAAAAACATCGTTTTTGTGAGGTGGATGGGGGGGGGGGGGGGTTTATATTTTTTTCAGCATTGGGGCTGTATTTACACAATAGCATCCCGAGGGTGGTAGATTCTCGCCGGGGACCCTGTTTTACCCTCCGGCATACACCCAAAAACAATAGCAATGGTGTTATTTCAAGGTTACATACACACCAACATGGAGAATTTTAGCACAGACATATGTGTTGATATTGGCAAGCGTATATAAACACACGCACACATACATATGTACTCACTCTTAAGAAAACTTGATGTTTATTTCATGGATGTGAGGTACGAACATCGAAAATTGTATCAGACTGTATCAAGAATTATATCAGTCTCAAGAACTATATCAGACTGTATAAAGAACTTTATCTCACTGTCTCAAGAACTCTATAAGACTGTCTCAAGAACTCTATATAAGACTGTCTCAAGAATTCTATCAGTCTCAAGACCTCTATAAGACTTTCTCATGAATTCTATCATTCAGATTGTCAAAAGAACTCTACCACATTGTCTCAAGAACTCTACCACATTGTCTCAAGAAATCTTTCTATTACTAATATCAAGACTCCCCATCACCCTAACTAGAAAATGTTTTAAGTCAAGGTTTTCGTATACTAACATTAAGAATTACACAACACTCTATCAATACAATTGTCTTTGCTTCAAGTCTTGAAAATACAAGCATCGACTACTCTAGCATACTTATACACAAACAC
>NW_026734063.1:0-20475 GCF_028476545.2 Physella acuta
TCAACTTGCAAAGAATGTAGAATTTTAAAATATATTTGACCCAACACTGAGCAAATATGTTAAACCTATTTTATTTTTTATTTATATAAATAAATAAGCAAATAAATATATATCTATAAATACGCTATATAATAATATATTGCTATTCAAAGAGACATCCAAGCGCTAATTAAACTGAATATTTTATGGTCTATGCTTTTGGTATTGTACTAATTTAAAGGTTTTCTGTATAGAATGATTGCGAGAATTTAATTTTTTATTACATAAAAAGGATAAGTAACGACAACATCAGACAAAACGTTCAATAAATTATTCAATATTTTTATCTAGCACATATAAAAAGCTGTAAAATGAATTTTACTCCTATATTGATACCTAATTATGTATTTTTGATAACTGCTTAGGTTTTTCCCCCTTGATATACACTTATTTATTTAAGGTAATTCTAACGAATTTTTAACATGAAATATATTGACTATTGGGATTACAAACAGTGGTTCTTCCAGACTTTTTTCTCCGGCGAAAGGGGGGGGGGGCACTTGAAATTTTTATTTTCGGGGGGGGGGGGGGGGGGGGGCGGACACTGTTAAAAGTATATATTTTCTATATAAATTATATAAATTTCATTTCGTTCGGGGGGGGGGGGGGGGGTAGAATTTTTTTCGGTGGGGTGGGGGGGGGGGGGCTAAGCCCCCAAAGAGATGCCTGGAAGAAACTCTGATTACAAATTACAACGTGTGTATATATATATGTGTAAAGATGTGAATGTGTATATATTTGAATGTGTGAATATGTAAATAAATATGTGAAAATGTGAATATGTAAATATATAAATATGTACATGTTTCTGTAATGTGTACATGACCTAAGGTTGGGTAAATGACCCAAGGTTGTTACATGACCTAAGGTTGGGTACATGACCTACGGGCCATGACTGACCCACGGATTAGAGGGGTGTGGATCTGACAGATTATGTTACTAGTCTAATAGATTGTGGGAAAGATCTACAGAACGGGAACATGACCCAAACTTTGTGATCCACACATTACTGAAATAAACCACAAATATATGACATGGTCCAACCACCCACCCAATCCCCACAGCTAAACCTCGACAAACTACCGCAAGAAACGGAGTTTAGTTCCCCGTCTAGCAAATATACACACAGCACAGTTCCTAGTCCACATTTAAAATCCCATTCATTCAAGCTCATTCAATCGTGTAGCATAATATTCCCCGTAAGGTCAGGCTATTTTTAGCCCTGAGGAAACTCGTCTGTCTGGTACACGAATGTTTCTACTTGAAAGACCAAATCACCGGAAACGACTTTTGACCTATATTCTTGGCGTTATTTAGCAGATAAATGTTTTGACAAATGATACATTGGGTTTAGCTTTGGAAGAGACGAAACAAAAGTGGCTGCAATAACTAAATTGTTTAATGTGGATGTAAAGCTAATCTTAATCCAAACTTGGTGTTAACATTGAGGTGTGGTATAGACAACACAAACGACATTTTGTCGCAATACGATTTAAGGCTTCAATACAAAAAAAAAAAACCCGCAGAAAGTGTATTAAGTGTGGTGAGTGTGTTTGTGTGGTGTGTTAGTGTGGTGTGTGGGTTAGTGTGGTGTGTGTGTGTCGTATGCTAGTGTGCCGTGTGGTTGTGTTGTATTTTATCATGTCTGTAATAATGTATGCTTTCCAGCCTTAACCACTTTAGGGTGGGGTGGGGGTCATCGAACAATGACGTCAGGTTATTTGCCGACATTTAATCCCACCCCCACACTCAATCAGTTAAACATCCACATAAGAAGTTAGACTCCCTAGCGCAATTACGTTGCAGTTCAGCCTACAGCCAGCCCCCCCCCCCCCCCCACTCCCCTTTTCCATCTTACTTCACCAGTTTAATTAGCAATTTATGTATAAAATATAAATTTAATTAAACTGCTTTCCCTTTAAAACTTGGTCGACAGTATTCAAAGAGTTTTTTTAAATATTCTTCGCATAGTTTTTACTGCTCATTACAATGCTTTAATCAGCGTTTGGGTAATGTTTTAACTATTTCTACCTGCGCTAAGTGATGTAGAAGATTATCGGCGAGGCTAAAATAACCCACTAAAGAACGCTGTAACTGTAACCGAATACAGGCACTATTGACTTAAATTCTGGGTAAACAAATAGGCAGATATTGTTTTTCACAACCCCACTAATATTTTATACACTTGATTATATTAAACCCTACCCTAGGTATTTTTTTGGAGATGTTTACATTTATTTCCTGTAAGCTGGTTTTTAAACGAATCCTACCTGAGTTATTTCTTTTAAAAACATTTTATTAAATAAAATACTTTCATTCTTGTGTTCAACGCCGAAGAAGTAAATTTATATTCAGTTTCCAGACACAACAAAAAGGTAATAACATATGTTTCCCCTGTGCCTAACCAAGCATAAAATAAGTAAACTAATTTTACATTTGGTTTTAAATGTAATCAATTTTTCTTTTAAAAAAAAAAAAAAATCAATATTGGATTTCAGAAAACGTCTAATTGGATTAATTATTTTTTTACGATTTGCTTTATAGATTATTAGAGATCTAAATTATCGTTACGCTTCAGCGCCTTCGTTACAATTATTTCCGTTTTGACAGGGCCCTTATCGATTTATACCAATTGATCCTCACGCGTTGTAACTCGGCATATGAGGCACTCAGACCACGTCGTTTGGCATCTTTTTGAGCTATTATTGTTTATCTGGCCACCTGCGCGCTCAGTGGGGGTTTCCGTTTCTATAAATAGTGCTGACACGTGAAGGCTATTTATAGTGTAGATAAACTTGTAGGTGAAAATTAATTAACCAACAGCAAATCGACAAGAGAAGACTACAGGACGCTGTTTTAAAGCTGGCATTGCTGCTATTGATTTGATAAGTACGCTTCGTCTTGCCGCAGGGGGGGGGGGAGGGGGGGGGGTGTAGACCACACTGGGGTGGTGTTCAAGCTAAGAAAACTAAAAGGTGAAACAAATAACAGAAGCCACTGGTTTAGCTGTCTATATGGACGCCATATTTTCTCTATTGTAACGCTTTTCCTAACCCGATTTATAACGTTGACCTTAATCCTGTAAATGTAGAGAAACACAAATTTGACAACTATGCTTTTTAAAATGTTTCCTGTCTATTTCCATATCCCGGTCAGATATCTTTTTTTCTACAGGTATAGTATGAGTCCCGATACATCTCTTAAAGTCCGTTTTACCACATATATATCTCATACAGTCTGTTTTCACATACCATTCAGAAAATGTCTGTGTCTACAGAAGTATGTATGTTTCCCCACATATAACTCTAAATTTTCCCCTCACATACCTCTAAAAATATCCCCACACATAAATCTAAATATATCCCCGCACATAACTCGAAATATATCCACACACATAAATCTAAATATATCACCAGAGGCGTAGCGACCCTTCCCGGCGCCCGGGGCGAACTTTCAATTTGGCGCCCCCCCCCCGCTTATATATATATATATATATATATATATATATATATATATATATATATATATATATATATATATATATATATATATATATATATATACATGTGTGTGTGTGTATAATTATGTGTGTGTGATAGTGTGTTTATATATAAGCTTGTGTGTGGGTAAGAGTGTATTTGTGTGTAAGCGTGTGTGTAAGCGTGTATGCTACAGTCCGGACAAGGTTTAATAATTACATTGTATGATTTTCATTCCTTAAAACTTTACGACAATTTAATTCCCATTAAGATGCGTTTAATTTTTTTTGCGAAAGATTAGTAATGTCAGTAAAAAAAAATAAGCCTGATCTGTGTTAGAGGGTAGTTTGTAGCTAACGCTAATATGTTTAGACCAGCCTTTTATGTTCTAGTTTTGGAACGATCTCTGTTGTGATATGGTACATAGTTGGATTCGAAGTTTGTTAGAGTAAGGACACACAAGTGACATACAAGAAGAAGTTATCAGAAATATTTATTGTTCACATTGGAATACGACATGGGTATTTCGTTGATTGGTTGATGGTATGACAAAACAAGCTAGAGAAAACAAACTGGAATCCAACGGATGTTAACAGCTCGTAGTCTTGGATTTCGCAGATTTGCCCTGCCTTCTCGCACACAGAGTTTCTTCCAGGCATCTCTTCGGGGGGGGGGGGGGGCGCAAAGCCCCCCGAAATTTTTTTACCGCCCCCCCCCCCTCGAACGAAATGAAATTTATATAATTTATATATAGAAAATATATACGTTTAACAGTGTCCGCCCCCCCCCCCCCCCGAAGAAAGTCTACCGTCCCCGTCCCCCCCCCCCCTCGAAAATTTCAAGTGCCCCCCCGGAGAAAAAAGTCTGGAAGAAACACTGCTCGCACAACGTCAACAACAAATGCAGAACTAATTGTATTGATTGAAGAAGCAGTAACAATCAATTTAATGATAGCCCATGACGTTCTGATTATAATCAGCAGAAATAAAACGCGTTTTAACACTCTAAGAAAATGTAGAATTCAAATGCATTGTCAAAAAAATTCAATCAGGATCTATAACTAAATGTGGTCTCTTTTACTGTATGGCTTGGAGCTAGATTACAGACAGTGGAGAATGAAATAAGAGCATGGAAAAAAGTGGTGGTTAGTGGCTTAGGGATTCAAGAATCCGTGATATTTAGTTCTCTTTAATATAGTTCAGTGATCCAGGTAAGATGTAATGCAATCAGTCAAAAGTATCTGATCTCTCACGTTGAAGTTGAGAGAATCGTAAGAATCTTACAAAGAACTAGTCGCGTCTTTTTTTTAAACAAAACTGGCTATTGAAATTGTACATTACGCGTTAATACACTTGGTTTCTTTACTAAGTGTTAAGAGAGTTATCTACTCACCAATCCAGTACAAATACTTGCGATTTTTGTTAGCGAAAAAAGCGCCCCCCACACACACTCATCACAACCATCTTGGACAAAGTTTGTAGAGCGGTTTTTAACGTAACTAACTTTTTTTTAAAATGTTACACAATTATACAATGCACAGTACAATTCGTTTCTTTCTGAGAGCTAAAGGTTGTTTACTCAGAATCCTGTGTAATTTTGCTATTTTATGTAGCCTAAACCCCCCCCCCCCTCCCTGCACCATCTTGATAAAAGTCACTAACGTATTTTACAGTTCAACAATCGCACAATACGTTTTAATACAATTGGTTTCTTTTAATAGCGGTAACGTTTATCGACTCAACAATCTAGTGTAAATTCTTCCGTTTTAAGTCTCGAAAGAGCCCCCCCCCCCCCTCCCCCATCTAGGAAAAGCTTCAAAGCGGTTTTGCCGGTCATTGTTTCTTAAGAGTATATGTTTTACATTAAGAAATCAAGGTAGAAAACAGTTAAATCAGTATGTAAGGGCGTGTAACCATCTTAGCTTAGACAGTTTATAATTCAAAACTGCAGCATAAAATCAGCTTTAAAAAATTTTTCCCACCCCTTTTGGCGCCCCCATAGGGTCGGCGCCCGGGGCGGCCGCCCCCCCCCCTAGCTACGCCTCTGTATATCACCTCACACAACTCTAAATGTATCCCCAAACACCCTCACTTTCCTCACCCCCCCTCCCCCACAATGCAATGTAAAACCGGAAGCGAGCCTTGACGAGCCACAAACACGCTCCTCCAATAATGACGTCACCTCTCATCACTCGGGCGAGGGAGGATTCTTCAAATCTCCGGGGGGTAATTGAAGGGGGCTAATTAAGGTGCAAGGACGGGAGGAAGTAATCGGCTTGGAGAGGGGATCGATACCACCTCAACATCCGACCACAGACTGATGAAAATCATCTATTTTGGATGTACGTCTTCATACCCTGTCACCAGAGCATCCAAAACAACCACACATGTTCACTTATTCCTCTTGTTTAATTTTAATTTGTTTTTTAAAGACATGAATCTTCTTCTTCTTCGTTCTTAGTTGTAATGTTGGATATTTGATCCAACAAAACTAAGCATAATGTGTCAACATGGTATTTTGTCAAATACATTAAAGTATTACGTGTCAACTTGGTATGCGCTATATAGGCCGTTGGCTCAGATTTCAGCCTGCTCTTTCTAATTTTTTGTTTCTATAGGCTTTGTCCATCCAAGAACAAACTACAAGGCAGCAGTAGTTACACATGTAGGTGTTAGTGACACACGTCATGTAGTTAAAGGTTAGCAAGAGACGATGGTTACACATATGGTTGGTGACACATGTGGTATGGTGACACATATGGTATGGTGACACAAATGGTATGGTGACACAAATGGTATGGTGACACATATGGTATGGTGACGTGGACAATGTAGAAAGGCGTGCAGTGGTGACTCACATATTGTTTATGGTGGCTCTCCGATGACTTACATACTCAAAGCTTACACCACATAAACTGACCCATCGATGACCTCCTATAAACAAAACTTAAAGTATATAAACGGATGACCCACACATACAGTACTTACGCCAAATAAACTGACCGGCCGATGACCCACACAGTACTTACGCCATATAAACTGACCTACTTATGACCCCACATATATAACTTAGACCAAATAAACTGACCCACCGATGATTCACATACATTACATACATCACATAAACTAACCCACACAATACTTACAGTATATAAACTGACCCACCGCTGACCCTAACATACATTACTTACACCACATAAAACTGACCCACATGTATTACATACACCTCAAAACCTGACCCACACAATACTTACACCACATAACCTGACCCACCGCTGACCCCCACATACAGTACATACACTGACATACCCCTCAATGAACCTTGTTAACAAAGATATCGACTCCTCTCCATTATCCCTACCAAGAAGCCGCTAGGGTTGACGTTGATCAATACAGACCTCTACGGTTCAGTTTAGTCGTTTAGTACGGCTTTGATTGCTGGGTAATAAAACAGAATTAGGAAGGGGGACCTGGGGGTGATGGAGGGGGGGGGGGTGGAGGAAACGATATGAGATCTGAGAATAATATGGGTTAGGGTCAATGACATGGGGGTTAGGGAGGTTGAGGTGACGATAGTTACTGTAACAGTAAGTAGTGGGTGAGTGGGATGTGTATAGAAGGTAAAGTATTTGCTATTTTATGGAGAGATATGAATGGGTGAGACATTTAATTGGGAAAATAAGTTTTCCTGATTCTTCTATTTGAAAGAAAACGTATCTAATTATGTTTGTCTTTTGAGAAAAAAAAACTGTAAACAAATAGGCCTATATAATGACTGAAGATGATATTTCAAATCTCATGTAATGAGCAATATTGCAGGTGGCATGTCATTCACGTTTTAATCACCATTATGGTTTTTTGCGATATCACTATACCCCGTCTTAGTCCCGATTAATGATGGGTAGTTAAAATAGCTGAGTCATCTGTAGAACGTAATTTAGATTATTAAAGAAATTACTGGTGCGGTCAGTATTCGACCGTAGATCTCTGAAGTTTGACACCCCCCCCCCCCAACTACACAATACGATGCATTTTGTTAGCCCATGCACATACATCAATCCGCGCCTACTTTCTATTCCGGCCTCGTGCGCTAAAATTAACACTTCCCACATCTTGCGTTATCTCGAGTTATCGAACATCATGGCGAGGGTTTCACCACTACAGGGGACAGCACCCCAAAAGACGCATCAATCTGTCATCGACCGCCATATTATTTTTTTATTTCTTTTTAATTTCAATTTTTTTTTTAAACTCACGACCATCACCAAATGGAAAAAGATGGGCTGCCCCCCCCCCCCCCCCCCTCCACAGCAGACGACCAATCTCAGGAAATTAAGACCCGGTATTTAGAGGATTGCCGCCTTTGAATTTCTCCATCTCTTTGTCCTAGAGCCTCGCTGCCGGGCCTGCCTGAGGCAAGGACATGCTATTATGTGGTAATTAATTCAACCATTAGGAGGCACCGCAGAAACGCCACCTTCCACTGGGGCACTAAAAGTCTGGAAACTCACGAATCTGGCTCGTGTCGTGGTTACAGCTGGTCAAATTTAGAGTGAGCTGACTTTGATTCAAGTAAGAGATAAAAGCTCCGTTTCCGAACCGTAATAATAGCACATTTCAATAAGATGTCAGTTGATGTTTTTTTTTTTTTTTTTTTTTTTTTTTTTTAATTTAGATAAGTTAGCATAAGCTACATCCAAATATCAAGATTTTTCAGCTACGCAAAGTTAAGTCAAAATATCTAAATTTTGAGTGTACTCAAACGAAGTAGGAAGTATGAAAAGTGTAGTTAACATGACATTGCCGTTTAGGCTCACGTAGTATATTACAAACGCGACATTGAGGCTAAATTTTTAGCATTGTTTAAAATGCAGGTTACATGTGGTATAAGTTAATAAGGCTACAGTTAGTGAGAAATTTTGCGTGAGAGCAGACTACATGCGACATGTAAGAACCGTGGCAAAGAGGGCTACATTTAGCAAGTAATCTGCGTGACAGCAGGCTACATGTAGCGCGAGAGATGACGTAACAGATAACTATCCGACCTTGCCATCAGCCGGCCCTGAATGTGTGACGTAGATTCGTGGAGCAGATACAATCAATCATCTGTCCATGGCATCAACACGACAATTTTACATTAGAATAGTAAATAGATTTAAGACATTTCTACATTGAATAGTGAATAGATGTAAGACAATTCTACATTAGAATAGTGAATAGATTTGAGACAATTCTACATTAGAATAGTGAATAGATTTGAGACGATTCTACATTAGAATAGTGAATAGATTTAAGACTCCAACACGACAATTCTATATTAGAATAGTGAATAGATTTAAGACAATTCTACATTAGAATTGTGAATAGATTTAAGAAAATCTACATTAGAATAGTAAATAGATTCAAGACAATTCTACATTAGAATAGTGAATAGATTTAAAACTCTCCCAAAACGACAATTCTACATTAGAATAATTAAAGAAGAATCAATTAAAAGACATGGTTAATTATATAAATTTATATATATATATATATATATATATATATATATATATATATATATATATATATATATATATATATATATATATATATATATATATATATATATATATATATATATATATATATATATATATATATATATATATATATATATATATATATATATATATATATATATATGGCTATTACGTTTCGCTTGCACTCGCTGATACATTAATCCAGAAATATTATTTTTGCGTTTCCTTAAATGTTTATATTAAAAACAAAAAAGAATGTGCTAGTTGCTATAAGAAAATTAAATAAAGTGCTTAACACAAGGTGTTCACGCTAACAGGATTTTACTTCCGCTGTATCACGTGGGGTGTTTAATGAGCTGGATAAAGTAGGTCATTGGGTTAATTTCATTCATTAATGTTGTCTGCTCGCGGTCTTTGTCTGAACTTGGCCTAGACGCGCGCGCTGTTTGACTACCTACACGTGAGCTCGCGTGACAGGTGCTCACGTTTGGTGGAGATAGCTTTTTTATCTGTGTTGTATACACATCACAGATAGCTTTTGATATGTGTTGGATACACATCACAGATAGCTTTTGATATGTGTTGGATACACATCACAGATAGCTTTTGATATGTGTTGGATACACATCACAGATAGCTTTTGATATGTGTTGGATACACATCACAGATAGCTTTTTATCTGTGTTGGATACACATCACAGATAGCTTTTTATCTTTGTTGTATGCAACAGTGGGTCTCAATTACAGATAGCTTTTTATCTTTGTTGTATACAACAGTGGGTTTCACATTACAGATAGCTTTTTATCTTTGTTGTATACAACAGTGGATCTCACATTACAGATAGCTTTTTATCTTTGTTGTATGCAACAGTAGGTCTCACATTACAGATAGCTTTTTATCTTTGTTGGATACACATCACAGATAGCTTTTTATCTTTGTTGTATAATACAACAGTGGGTCTCACATTACAGATAGCTTTTTATCTCTGTTGTATACAACAGTGATTTTGGTTATTTTTATTCAATGACTATCACATATATCATATTACGTATGCAGCATATAACAGTGGTTTTAAAACGTGTTTAACAAACACCACATATAATATTTTATGTGCTGGATACTTTAGTGGTTTTTACAATGTGTGTTTAATTAACACTACATACAATATGTTGACTTTGTTGATACGATAGGGAACCACCACCCAGACACCATATTGAACCACTAACCACTGGCGTCATAGTAAACCACCAACCAATGACACCATAGTGAACCACCAACCAATACACCATAGTGAACCACCAACCAATGACACCATAGTGAACTACACCAAGACACCATAATGAAACACTAACAAGACACCATAGTGAACCACCACCCAATGACACCATAGTGAACCACCAACCAATGACACCATAGTGAACTACACCAAGACACCATAATGAAACACCACCAAGACACCATAGTGAACCACCACCACCAAGACACCATAGTGAACCACCACCAAGACACGATAGGGAAACACCACCAAGACACCATAGCGAACCACCACCTAATGACACCATAGTAAAACCACCAACCAATACACCACAGTGAACCACCAACCAATACACCACAGTGAATCACCAACCAATACACCATAGTGAAACACCGCCCAATGACACCATAGTGAACCCCCACCCCATGACACCATAATGAACCACCAGCCAATGACACCAATGCCTGAGATGACGAACCCATGTACCACCAGACAGCTCCCGTCAAACATGAAATCAATACAACTTCCGGTCAGCTCAGACATGACAGGCGATCATACCGAGCCATCAATCAACGGCCACCATTCACAATCTTCAGAACGAAACCTTTACTCAAGTTAAGACAAATCGTCTTGTTTAGAAGAAGGATCTCGAGTCCTCAACTGCTCACAATTTATAAAGTTATATTTAACACCAGTTGACGATAAAAGTCTTAAACAACGGTTTCGTTTGTACAAATAATCCAAGAAATAAAAATATTGACATGAGACTACCATTAAGTGTTGACCAGAACTATGAAAAGACTATATGAAACGAAAGCGTGAATTAAAGGTTGCATTATTAAGAAACAATGAGATTCATGCACTTTGATATTTCAAATGTTAAGTGTTTGTATTTCAATTAATCAATACTTAAAATTATAGTTTAAGTTATTTCCCATAATTGTCTGAATTAACTTTAACTGTGATCATTGAACTTTCATCTATACAATTGTAGTGTCTGTGCATTTTCTGGAATATTCGTGCGTTTTACTGCTCGTGTATTCAGACATACGGACAAGATTGCAAAATTATGTTTTTCCGTATCAGTGAGGTGTAAAACGTCGAGATTTGTAAAAATCTCGATTTTTTTTTTGCACGATTACAAGACTTTCTCTATACTTCGTGTATACGAGAAAGTAAAAATTTGAGTAATTAAAATGGATTAAAAATCATGTCTAGAAGTCTATATCCCGAGTTGCCATCCCCCTTATTGTTATATTAGAATATTCGAGAAAGTTTAGGGGAGATCACTCCCGGTTTATTGTGTATGTGATATTTTTACATGCGCATGTTTGTTCATTTCTAATTGTGTGTTTATTTGTGTTTGTCTATGTGTTCATTTGTCTGTACGTTCTTATGTCCATTACTCTTGTTGGTGTGTTTATTTTTGTCTCTTTATTCCTCTGTCTGTATGATCATTTGACTGTGATCATTTGTCTGTGTCTTCACTTGTCTAATGTGTTAGTTCATCCGTGTCGACCCCCCCCCTCCCCCACCACACAATCATAGATACACGCCGCCACCACTACAGTGTCAACGACACCAGCCTACACTTGTACTCCACGCTTGGGTAACTGCACTAATTACCAGACAGAGACATGCACTGACAAGACAGGCAGGTCAAGAGATATATAGGACTGCCATTTGTAACCGTATCTGAGGGCGTCACCAAATATATAGGACTGCTACATGTAACAATATCTGTGGGGTAGATATGGGTGGGTGTGGGGAGGGGTTCCAACGTCTTTCTGTTTACAATCATTCCAATTCTAACTACAATATTTTATACTGTCGGGATGTACGGGTGCTTCTACACGATCAGGTCAGAACCAGGTTTTAACACAAAATAAACGTGATCTTAAGGGACAACGTCCTACGACTGCTCATCCAAAAGAACGTCCTTGAGTCCATCCAGCTCTGATAGATAACTAACTCTAATAAGGGAAAGTAAAGGCGGATGGGCATAGTGCTAACCACGCTATCCCTTCATATGCAGGTCACAGAAACCGGTGAACACTACTTCACTTCACCAATAGACCGTCAGGTTCGAAATTGAGTTTAAGTTATGGGACAACGTGGTGGGACAGTAGAGTGCAGGACTACTACTCTAAGTGTCTCGAGTTCAGATCTCGGGCTAAGTCCATGCGACGATCTTGTGTCTAGCTAACTCCAATAGGTACCAGACTCACGTTAGGGAAAGTAAAGACAGCTCGGCCTAATAATATAGCTGACTTTCACTCCATATGCAGATGTTAAGAAACTACTGCGTCTGCCTCATGGATCGTCAAGTACCCAAGAGTATCTACTACTTTACTATACCCATAACAGCGATTTTAGTTATTTTTAAAAAAAAAAAAAACAATAGCTCTATACCATACTGTAATGCCGTGCAGGATAAAAGATCAGATACAGACGCAGATGATTTCAGCAACATTGTAGCTCATAAATAAACACAAGCACAACTGCGGGTTAATAATTAGGCTCGTCACGTCTATTTATAGACACTGTAAACATCGATTAGCGGGTGCTATTTTAATATTTAGTGTCAAGGTCTCCAGTAGCCATTGTGAAAAGGTATTAAAATCGTCAGCGTTGATTAGAATTAATAGAATACAAATTATATCAAAACATGACTCAGATAGCATTCTCAAAGATACACATATAACACATATTTTGTTCATATGGTTATAAGTCGAATAGCAATACCTACATATTCATACGACCTGAGTCAACTAATGTCACTAATAAAGATACTTCCACCCCAAACCTAGCCCTAAACCTTTGAACACAAAACCGAGTTTGAATAACAATACTAACCTTTTTCTGTTAATCCGTACCGTTACATTTATAGTTAACGTCTATAACCAATAAACCAACAGTTACAAATCTAGATAGATATAGTACCGCTTATCAGAGTTTCTTCCAGGCATCTCTTCGGGGGGGGGCCAAGCCCCCCCCGAAAAATTTTTACCGCCCCCCCCCCCCCCCGAACGGAATGAAATTTATATACTTTATATAGAAAAAATATACTTTTAACAGTGTCCGCCCCCCCCCCGAAGAAAATTTACCGCCCCCCCCCCCCGAAAATTTCAAGTGCCCCCCCCCCCCGGAGAAAAAAGTCTGGAAGAAACACTGCCGCTTATGGCCTACATACGTGTTTATATCTATAAACAGAGTTGTGATTTTCGTTTAAAGACCGCGAATATTCATTTAGCCATATCTCTAAGTGTTAGCTAACGCCTGTTAGTACACAGTCCTAACCGCAATAGCTGATAAGCCGTAGCATATTTGACCCCGACTAGATAGCCCTGACCTCGATCCGCGGACAAGCAACAATTTTTTTTTTAAACTCGGCCTGTCAGTCCTGCTTGACCCCAGCTGACCCCCTGAGTGACACACCACAGACTCGATGACACACTGGGTCAAATAGGCCCCACAGTCACACAGAGTCACACACAGTCACACACAGCCACACACAGTCACACACACACAGTCACACACAGTCACACAGTTACACACACACACAGCCACACACAGTCACACACACACAGTCACACACAGTTACACACACACACAGCCACACACAGTCACACACACACAGCCACACACAGTCACACACACACAGTCACACACACACAGTCACACACAGTCACACACAGTTACACACACACACAGTCACTCACAGTAGCACACAGCCACAAACAGTCACACACAATCAAACACAGCCACACACAGTCACACACAATCACACACAGCCACACACAGCTACACACAGCCAGACACAGTGGCCAAAACAAACTTCATTTAAAAAAAAATTCATTATCAAACGCCGTCTCCTACAATCTATATTAGTTTTTCATAGAATTAAGCCTAGTGTATATAGACTAATATTACCCACTGGGTATAGTATAGTACATTTCTAGGAGCTAGAGAATTTAAATAGTAGGTTAAAGGTCTAGCTAGCCTAGAGTAGAGTCTAGACTCTAGGTAGGAAGAAAAATGACTGGCAAACGACACACCTTTTTTTCCCCTCATTCGCCCAACACCTTACTAAACTATTTTTTTAAAAAGCCTAATTTATTATTACACTAAATAAATATCGTCTCATCTATCAGATGTGATAGATCTAGTGTGTGAATAAAAAAAACCGCAACAGAAATGAAGAAAATCCGTGTATATTTACATACCTTGTGTAGGGTATCCGAACAGGTAATCCAACGGTCGTGAACACGTGAACACACCGCGACACATCAGCACACGAATACCGAGCACAACAAGCCGGCGACAAGTCCCACTCGTCGTCTGCCCCCGCCTCGCTGCAAGGGGAGAGAACCAGCCGGCGGATTTAGTGTCTCACGAGTTGTCGTTTACAACAGCGCTGGCAGTTTGAGCGTCTTGAAGTAGAAAAATTATCAGCAATGTTTTATACTTGAAGAAGAAAATTATCAGCAATGTTTTATACTTGAAGAAGAAAATTATTAGCAATGTTTTATACTTGTAGAAGAAAATTATCAGCAATGTTTTATTCTTGAAGAAGAAAATTATCAGCAATCTTTTATACTTGAAGAAGAAAATTATCAGCAATGTTTTATACTTGAAGAAGAAAATTATCAGCAATGTTTTATACTTGAAGAAGAAAATTATTAGCAATGTTTTATACTTGTAGAAGAAAATTATCAGCAATGTTTTATTCTTGAAGAAGAAAATTATCAGCAATCTTTTATACTTGAAGAAGAAAATTATCAGCAATGTTTTATACTTGAAGAAGAAAATTATCAGCAATGTTTTATACTTGAAGAAGAAAATTATCAGCAATGTTTTATACTTGAAGAAGAAAATTATCAGCAATGTTTTATACTTGAAGAAGAAAATTTAACAGCAATGTTTTATACTTGAAGAAGAAAATTTAACAGCAATGTTTTATACTTGAAGAAGAAAATTTAACAGCAATGTTTTATACTTGAAGAAGAAAATTATCAGCAATATTTTATACTTGAAGAAGAAAATTATCAGCAATGTTTTATACTTGAAGAAGAAAATTATCAGCAATGTTTTATACTTGACGAAGAAAATTATCAGCAATGTTTTATACTCGAAGAAGAAAATTATTAGCAATGTTTTATACTTGAAGAAGAAAATTATCAGCAATGTTTTATACTTGACGAAGAAAATTATCAGCAATGTTTTATACTTGAAGAAGAAAATTATCAGCAATCTTTTATACTTGAAGAAGAAAATTATCAGCAATATTTTATTTATTTTATGAGATTGTAAGTGCTTGTAAAAAAAAGTATAGTTGTCATGTCGACGAAATAGAAGTTGGTGTAATGTGTTACCGAACACTGACTGACTGATATGTGTTAAATAGTGTATGCGTGACAATTTATAGCCCCGCGTTTTGTTGAAGAACTAATATAACTGAAGTCTTAAAGTTAAGCCTAGAGCAGTGTTTCTTTCAGGTATTTCTTCAGGGATCAGCGCCCCCACCCATCTAAGCGCTTCTACCAACCCCACCCCCCCTGAGCGGTATATCAATTTTATAGACAATTTATATTTTTACCAGCATTCGCCACCCCCCCCCCCCTGAAAAATTTAGTCCGCCTTCCTCCTCTCTCCCTCCCCCGGAGAAAAATGTTTAAAAAAAAAACACTGGCATAGGTCAACAAACATCAAAAATGCAAAGCCTTATAAACGAAAACTAACATTTTGAGACATTATATTAAAATATTTCACATTATATAAATATATATATATATATATATATATATATATATATATATATATATATATATATATATATATATATATATATATAAATTTCATGAAACAATAAAAATGTTAACATTGATTCAATCGGTTGATTTCGGAGCTTAAACGATCTCCATAGCGGTTACTCTGACCTTTAAACCCTCACCGGATCTGAACTTTTACGACCTTCTACTTATGAAAGGAAATACACCCAAATCGTACCGGTTGCCCCTGTGTCACTGATAAATGGATTGCTATCACTGTTTTAATAGAACCCTTTAACCCTGAATAGTGTTCGCGTAACTCTTGTTAACTCGCGAGTACACGGCGTCGCGAGTGAATGCCCTTGTTGAAGCCAAGCCTTTGTGGTGAATTAAAATTCTTGATTTCCTAAATGTTAACATTGAGAAAATTAAAGAAGAAAAACCAGTGGCGTTGCTAGGGGAAGTCGGGTGGGGCGGCCGACCATAAGGGGGTGCCAAAAGGCTTAGAAAAATTAGAACTTGCTCATGTCAAATTCCTATAAAGTCAGTCTTGAATTAGAAATTAGGACACATGTTTCTTTATTGTGTAGGTTATACACGAAGGTTAGGGTTAGTGTTAGAGTTAGTGTTAGGGTTAGTGTTAGGATTAGTGTTAGGATTAGTGTTAGGATTAGTGTTAGGATTAGTGTTATGATTAGTGTTAGGATTAGTGTTAGGATTAGTGTTAGGATTAGTGTTAGGATTAGTTTTAGGGTTAGAACTACAAAGTGTAACTGAGAATCAGAGACGGTTTTTTAGCGTCTTCGTTTCGGTAGAGGGTTAAGTTAAAGGTTACGTTTAGGCAGTGGCGTAGCGAGGGGGGGGGGGCGGGGTGGTGCGGACCGCACCGGATGACACCATTTAGGGGGGGGGGACACCAAGGCAAAAAATAGCAAAATTATAGAGAAAAGTGATAATTCCACTTAATTAATTAAGTGATTAATTCGAGTGTTAAAAAGTCCTTTAAAAGCAAATTTGACAAATCCTGACAAGGGTGTAGTGGGGGGGTGCAAATCGAAAGGTTTGAGGAGGGGGGTGCAAATCGAAATTTTGAGGGGAGGGAGTGCAAATCGAAAATTGAAAGTTTTTCCCGGGCGCCTGGAAGGGTCGGTACGCCTCTGGGGGGTGACACCATTAAGTGCCGCACCGGGTGACACTCGCCCTCGCTACGGCCACTGCGTTTAGGACTCTAAAATTGTTTTTTTTTTTTAGTCTATAAGTAAGTCATGGTTAGTGCATGTTAACTCTCCCCTATCCTATATTGTTGACAAGTTAACTGGCATTCAGCTAACCTACAAGGAATTTTGAAGATATTGAATCTCATAACACATCGAGTCCGGTTAAGCTCATGGTTGCTAAACCCTCGGGTAGATGAGGCTCGTTAGCTGGGGACAGCCACTCTTCTAGCAGAGACAACGCCAAAATATAACAACTGCTGCCTTGTAGTTTGTTCTTGGTTGGACAAAGGCTATGGAAGCAAATCCAAAAAGAAAAGCAGGCTGAAATCGGAGTCAATGGCCTCATTGGCGCATAACCAGTTGACACGTATCCTTAATTGTGATGGAGGCGTGGTCGAGTCGGCAAAAGCTCATGGTTGATAAATTCGAAAAAAAAAAAGTCTCGAGTTCAAACCCTCTCAAACCCTCTGGCAAATAAAGCTCGATCACTTCCAACAGTAAAAATTAAGAACGAAGAAGAAGAATAACACAGTCCATGAAGTTGTTAAAGCGATCACATCTCGTGCCGTATGAGATTATGTTGGAACTCAATAGGTTTGAAAAGTGGTTCAAAATTTTTGTTGCCAAAAAAGCTTAATTTTAACAAAATTTCAATATTTTATTAAAAAATTGTGAAATACGTACGGGTTTTATTAAGGCAGGAAATATTCAAACAAGTAATCATTAATAATTTAACACCTGAACATAGTCTAAAAATAGAGACCAATACAATTAAAAGATATGCAGATGTATGTTAACCTCTTGAGTCGAATTGAAAAAGTCCGTCGTTTGCCAGTTTGTTTATCTTTCATGGCACCGAATGCTATGCTATTTTTACCGTGTTAAACATTGGTTGTGACTTTTATTGTTTTTCTCTCACTGGCCACTCCGGTTGACTCAGTCATGGATATAGGACTTTTTAAAATTTATTTTTTAATTGGTAAAATCAGAGGCGTAGCGTGGGGGGGGGGGCATATGAGGGGACGCCAAATTGAAAGGTTTAAGGGGGTGCAAATCGAATCTTGAAGGGGGGGGGGGTTGCAGATCGAAAGTTTGAGGGGGGGGGGGGGGGGAATCGAAATTTGTCCCCGGGCGCCGGGAAGGTAAAATAAATCAAAATTATTTTCACCGACAATACAAAAATATGAAAATAAAGGCTAGAGAGGGGTCTATAAACGGGCTTCAATTTTTAAAAATGCAAACCATAATTTAAGTTATTTTTTAAAAGAATTGTTCTAAATATTTTTATAATGATTATTTAGATTTGGAATTTGTGAAAATATTTTCCTTTCTTCGAAATGCAGAGCCTATTAATGTTTGCAAAAGCCTTTGTTTTTTTTACGCGAGTTTACGCCTAAGTTATTAGGGGTCATCCCATAAATGACGTCACGCTTTTTTTTGACGATTTTCACCTTCCCCCCCCCCCTCCCCTCCGTCACACGACGTCACACAAAAAGTCAGACCCCCCTCCCTAAATTGACGTCACACCTCAACCTACAACCCCCCTCAAAATTGCTGTTGAATTTTTTTAAAACATCGATATTTTTACAAAATCTTGTCTAAACTATTACAATTTATTTAAAACAGTTATCTAAAACGCAAAATAACGTCTAAAATTCGTTTTCTAATATTGCTTTTTAATAATGCAAAAATGTGGACGTCGCAACATCTGAACCCCCCCCCCTCCCCCTCATCACACATCGTCACAAAATTACGGATCCCCCCTCCCCCTACGAGTGTGACGTCATTTATGGATGGACCCCTTACAGAAAAACTACGAGTATTGAAAAGTCAATTAAAGAGCGATCAATACTTGCATTAATTAAAATTTCAAGGTGCAATCGTTCTCATATAAATTCGATTACAAAGTATTATAAGGATTTTATAAAACCGGCTAGATTTCTGAGTTTACTACATCTATTCTATATGAACATAGTAAGTCTATGAATGATTACTATACCGTTTATAACAAAATGATGTAATTTTGGTGAAAATAGTAACATTATGTTGTATTTATCAGCATACAAGTATAAATAAATAAATATAGGTATATATATATATATATATATATATATATATATATATATAATATATATATATATAAGAAATTTAAGTCTGCATTTCCCTCCCCCCCACCCCCCCCCCCCGATTTCAAGTGACCCCCACCCCATGTCTGAGAGAAACACCGGATAATGGTTAAACTTTCAACATTTAAATGATAAATATTAACAACTTCCCATTCAAAATTTTAATGTACCTAAGGGAGACAATCTAAAACTGTTCCCAAAAGTAGTTAAAACTAACAATATATCAAGTTGTAAAGTAATTAATCATGTATGGTAAAAGTTTATTTACAATTTGGAACGAAACAAATAAAATGAATATTTTTTTGGTATAGTTTTTATATTTTATGGCACTTGCAATTATCATTTGAGTCTAATTTAATCAGTAAACTTTCAATGGGGATTGAATTCTAAAGGTATTAAGTAAAAAATGTTAAATACTGATTAATTCCTTTTTAGTGAACTTGCTATTGTCAAATTTTCAAATTTATTTCAAAATATTAAAATCACCGATCAACAGCCGCAACTAGGGGTCGGCAACCTGCGGCTCGCGACCCCGCATGCGGCTCTCTTGATGCCAAAGTGCGGCACAAATATTAATAGTTATATTATTTATTATCAAAACTCATCAAAAATATTTATACTATACTGTAAAAAAAAAACTTTAACTTAAACAGAATAAAAACACTCATCACTGAACAGTCAGAGTAAGTGAGTTGTAAAATATACGGACAGCTGGCAGCCGCTTGGGCACCAGGGCCCGGCCCCACAGCCGCGCCGTGGACAGCCCCATGACAACAATTCCATGTTTGCCACAGCCCAATTGTCGACTTTTTCGGAATTTCGTTAAATGTGGAATGTTATTTTATACAAAATGCATTCAACTACCTTTCAGTATGCATTCATTTAACCTGAGTGACTTAGTATTGTAGTTATTAGCTTTCTACCGTTGAGCCGGGTACTGGGACGTGGGGGTACGAGTAGTAGAGGCGTAGCGATGGGGGGGGGGGGGGGGGGCAGCAGAGGCGTAGCTAAGGGGGGGCAGGGAGGGCGGCCGCCCCGGGCGCCGACCCTAGAGGGGCGCCAAAAA
>NW_026734064.1:0-20054 GCF_028476545.2 Physella acuta
AAAAGTATATAAAAAGATTGTGTGGTCTGTTGTATGCCCAGCTGCCAATAATTTTCCTAACATGAGTGCAGTATCCATCAGCAATTGGATATCCTAAAGGAATGAAGTCTGGAATACTCAGCAGTCTTGTGATCTATTACCTAACCTAATTGTCCTACAATTTAAAAGACTTGGTAAATATTTGTATTCATAAATAACAATTTCCAGTATACAAGTATGAACCAAAAGTTGTTTACCTTTTCATCAACCATGTTAGACATTCATAAACAAGTTTAAAATTTGGTGTTCTGAAATTCTCCATGGAGATAAGTCGATGGAACCCTAAAGCTCTCATCATTTCTGTAAAATCTGAAATTAAAATTTATTTTTAATAGCCTGTAGTTTCTGCATTTGTACTTCTACTTTTTACTATAGCAGCACTTTACTTTAGCCTAAAGTCTTTAGGTTGTAAAGAACCTGTTGCAAAATCTATATCTGAAGTGAGTAGTGTTGTAGAAGAGTTGTAGCCTAGTTATTTACTTGCCTATAGTCTATAGTATTTTATATAGTTAAGTAAAAAAGACAATAAATAAAATAAAAATGTAAAACTTTTGCCTAAAATAAATCTCGATTCTAGAGATCTAGATCTAGATCTATTCTAATTTTTAAATTTTAATTAAAAATAATTTATACCCTAGGCTTTTTTTTTTTTTTTTTTAGTTTAGTAAAAGAGTAGGCCTATTTTCAATTTTGTATTTTAAACAAAGTTAGTAAAAAAAAGTCAAAAGTATGTTTCCAGATCTTCTAGGTCAAGTAACAATATGGGATTTTAATAGTAAATCTATGCTACAAATTTACTTCTTAAGTCTTTAAAGCTCATTTTTAAAAATATGAGTCAAACTATGCTGGATACAACAGACGGAAATATGTATGGAACTCAGCTACAACGCCATCTATAAACAGTTTTGCACCATGGTGAAAAGGTTACAAGGTAAGTCTAAATACCAATTTATATCATAAAAAATCGTGTCGAAAAATACGCATGCATCTTACGAAATTTTGGTTGTTGCAATCTCGTTATTAGTTTAGACTGGATTAAATATCTTTAAAACCATTAACATAGTTTGACACAAAATAGTTTTAGTTTTTGAGAAAATAATTAGCAATAATTATGTTCAAAGAATGGCATTATATTTACGAACTTAATCGTATCTAAAATGCAAGTCAATATCCAAAGAAAACTAAGGGAAGCACAGAATATCTTAGTGTAAACCATTTTAGTATCGTGAGCTTAGCGTTCTACTGTAAGGTTTCCACACTGAAATCACAGTGTCCAGGCAGCTATAGCAAATATAGTCCATGACTAGCACGCAGAGGCGTAGCGAGTGGGGGGGGGGCGGGGGACATATGTCCCCGGGCGCCGACCTGAGGGGGGGGGCGCCAAATTGAAAGTTTGAGGGGGGTGCAAATGAAAAGTTCGATGGGGGTGCAAATCGAAAGTTTGAGGGGGGGGGGTGCAAATGAAAAGTTCGAGGGGGGGGTGCAAATCGAAAGTTTGAGGGGGGTGCAAATGAAAAGTTCGAAGGGGGGTGCAAATCGAAAGTTTGTCCCCGGGCGCCGGGAAGGGTCGCAACGCCTCTGCTAGCACGAAGTTTGGCTGTCTGATAAAGTGGGCTCTTTCGCCAGATTGCGCAAAAAAAAAATCTCTGGATGGCAATAATTAAAGTTCATCTCTAAGAACTAACGTTCCATAGATGAATTAGAGTTAATATGTTTCTTGACCTCGGCTAATGAAAGGATGGTGTAGTCAGTACTACGCCTAAACCACACTTAATTTAAATAACGTGAGTCAGATAGCCTACCGCGAGTTGACCCAGGGACACACACACACACACACACACACACACATATATATATATATATATATATATATATATATATATATATATATATATATATATATATATATATATATATATATATATATATATATATATATATATATATATATATATATATATATATATAATTTTTCTTTCGGTGGGGGGGGGGGGGGGGTGACACCATAATTTGCCGACCACTGACGCTAACTAAAAATTTATCTACCCTTTAGAGTGAGGGACTATGGCAACACGTTCAGATACTTTCACACTCTCTCCTTGTGTGTTAGATATTATCTATGTAAATACATACACGCCCCACACTTTTTTTTCCAGCTCATCCTCACGAGTTCTACTTTTTAAATACAGATGTAACAGCAATACAAACATACATAAATATACTTTTAGCTCTTTCAAATTAAGTGTTGAGAGAGTCTTGCCTAAAAAAAAAATAACACAGTTAATCACAAGGCAATTAGCAGCGAGCACGTGACCGGATCAATTAACAGAGAGGCAACAACCTAGTAGGTTTTGCATATGTTTCAGTGTTTGTGTGAACTTCTGTCAAACACTGAACGTCCACCTAACTGACATCATCATTCACTCTGCGGCTTTTAAAGTATCCAGAACATTTTTTACGCAGATATTTGTGTAATGTCTTAGACAAAATAAAGTTCTCGGTAAAGCTGGAATATTTGTCTAAATTTAAAGATACAACTCAATTTTTAGTTTTAGAGTTTATTGATAATATAAACCAGTTAAAATGAAGGAAAGTCATGTTTGGAATTATTTGATGATTTTCTTATCCATTGTCACGTGTGTCTCATCTCAGACCGAAGGTAAATTTCATATATATATATATATATATATATATATATATATATATATATATATATATATATATATATATATAACGTTTTTTTTTCTAAATATAAGCTTACAAAAATATTTTTGGTTTATATTATTCCAGTTCTCAAAATTACCCCCCCCCCTCCCCACCCACCAATTCTGAAACGTTTCAAGAATCTAATATAATCGCTTTTCCACCCCACCCTCTTCTTCCCAAAAAATTTCTATAATTCAGACACACATTTTTTTTCCCATTCTATTTATTGTAAATAGAACGGAAAAATGGGATACACAAAGTGATCTCACTACTAAACCCTCTTCTTTGCCTTCCTTTTCAACATCTTCCAAAAAATTGAATCCTTGCTAAATTATACACATAGCCGGACGCAATTACCACTAGCTGAAATATAATGTCACACGTCTTTCTTTTATTTCTGATTCATGCATTTAGATAAAGACATTACAGTTTTTTTAGAAAGTAAAGAAAAATATCCTACGATTTATTATTATTAATTGTATATATATATATATATATATATATATATATATATATATATATATATATATATATATATATATATATATATATATATATACCTATATATATATATATATATATATATATATATATATATATATATATATATATATATATATATATATATATATCAGTAGCGTAGCGGGGTGGGGGGGGGGGGGGGGCGGGGGGGGACATATGTCCCTGGGCGCCGACCTTAAGGGGCGCCAAAATGGGTTGGAAAAATAAATTGAAAGGTTGAGGGGGTGCAAATCGAAAGTTTGAGGGGGGGGGGGGTGGAGATCGAAAAGTTTGCCCCCGGGCGCCGGGAAGGGTCGCTACGCCTCTGATATATATATATATATATATATATATATATATATATATATATATATATATATATATATATATATATATATATATATATATATATATATATATATATATATATATATATATATAATAGAGACTTAAATTTCCTGTGTAATCAAGCAAAAAATAAAATTCGATATTTTGACTAATCTCGATTTTTTTACACCTTCCTGTATCGGAAAAAACCCAGTTTTGCAATCATGTGTGTGTGCGTGTGTGTGTGTGCGTGTATATATATACCTATATATATATATATATATATATATATATATATATATATATATATATATATATATATATATATATATCAGTAGCGTAGCGGGGTGGGGGGGGGGGGGCGGGGGGGACATATGTCCCTGGGCGCCGACCTTAAGGGGCGCCAAAATGGGTTGGAAAAATAAATTGAAAGGTTGAGGGGGGTGCAAATCGAAAGTTTGAGGGGGGGGGGGGGTGGAGATCGAAAAGTTTGCCCCCGGGCGCCGGGAAGGGTCGCTACGCCTCTGATATATATATATATATATATATATATATATATATATATATATATATATATATATATATATATATATATATATATATATATATATATATAATAGAGACTTAAATTTCCTGTGTAATCAAGCAAAAAATAAAATTCGATATTTTGACTAATCTCGATTTTTTTACACCTTCCTGTATCGGAAAAACCCAGTTTTGCAATCATGTGTGTGTGCGTGTGTGTGTGTGCGTGTATGAGTGATAACAATACGCGGAGCACCAAATCAGTTAGGTGGACGAAATTTCACATTTGTGCATTTTAATGTTTAAGCTATTTCCGGTAACCGAAAGAGTATTAAAATTTATTACACCGCGAAGGATAGCTTGTATAGCGTTTCAGATATGTAGACTAAATGCCACATATACTTAGGTTTCTTTAAACTTATGAGTGATTTCCGATATCCGGAAGTTGTACTTCACTCTAGTTCTGCTTTCTGAAATATCGAGAGTACCGTTTCAGTAAAGTGGACACATTTTAAAAAAAAATACATTAAAAGATCCTATATGTTGTTTTCTATCAACTTTTAACTATTTCCAAAAACCGGATGTGGTACTTTACTCTCTTTTAAATCAAGGTTGACTAAATCATAATAAATTAAGAGCAGCTGTTTTTGTACGATGCCAGCCGGCCTTGATGCTGTTTGGATGGGATGTGTCACCTAAAGGCCATGGCCAGATAAACTTTCATTTGTTAGGGACAACAGATGGAAATCAACAATAGGGCTGAAGCAACAGGTTTTTGTCTTGTCAGCTGATCTTCAATGTACAGAACACAAATCAGGGAAAGTACTTTATTTAAATGGTCCCTACTTGTTGGCGGTGAAATTTTAATTAGCCACTGTCCATACAATTAAATCAACTGTATTTTATAACACGGAAAAAGTTATAATTTCTATAATGGGGCACTGTTGATCACAGCTTTTCAATGCTAACGAATAGTCTTCATCCACTTCACTGTCCCCCGAATTCTCTTTGGAATAATGCCTACAGATATTTTTTAAAAAAAACGATGTTACTTTAACTGTGGTGTTGAAGCCCAACAGTGCTGTCAGTCCCTACCCACCAGTCTACCTTACTCTCATGCAGTCATCAAGTGCACGAAGGACCAGGGTAAACGTGACAAGAGCTGCCTGCAAGATTGTACACAGGGCTGTAAGATTGTGCACCTGTAGGATTGTACACAGGGCTGTAAGATTGTGCACCTGTAGGATTGTAAACAGGGCTGTAAGATTGTGCACCTGTAGGATTGTACACAGGGCTGTAAGATTGTGCACCTACAGGATTGTAAACAGGGCTGTAAGATTGTGCACCTACAGGATTGTAAACAGGGCTGTAAGACTGTGCACCTACAGGATTGTAAACAGGACTGTAAGATTGTGTACCTGCAAGATTGTAAACAACGCTGTAAGATTGTGCATCTATAGAAGCTTACAAAGGGCTGTAAACCCCCACTCGCCGCCAACGTGTGTATTTATAAAGTATTTTAAAGCATACAAGTATTAGGACAAAAATGTGTTTAGCCCATCATATGAAAGTATTATTTCTGATAACTCAAAGAATGTGTTGAACGTGGAGACGATCAGCAAGAGTTCCGTTGTTGCCATCAAGACTTGACTTTCATCAACATTTCCACATCTCCTGTAATTATGTCCCCTGCCACAATATATACTTCAATATAGCCGTCAGCTGTTGCTGTAATTAAGCAGTATTCGTGGAGCTGGTACTTGGTTATACGGTTTATTGCAACTGTTTAAGGGAACTCTAATTACCGATACGTATGTAAGGTGGTAAAGGATCTAAACAAACAAATGGGTTGTGCATGAAAAATGTTTTATTATGATATTTAAGAAATATGATTATCGTAATAAGCGAATATTAGAGAATATAATACTTCTTTGATTGAGGAGAAATGGATAAGACTTTAGTTATTGCGTTGTTGGCCGATCTAACTAAGTTTAGATGCACCTATTTAATGACCAGTTTTATTGCTAGTGGCCTAAGCGTAACATCCCTGATGCGTGTATTGATTATCTACAGCGCCGGATCAGTTTCAGTTAAAACCTAAGTCTAAATGATGAATACATTATAAACTTCACAGCTACATGTGACGTAAGAGCTAAATTTAGCTGATGTGCGCTAGTACAGTGTTGTTATCTACTGATCCCAACACATCCACTGGTCCCATTACATGTAATGGTCCCAACACATCTAATGGTCCCAACACATCTAATGGTCCCAACACATCTAATGATCTCAACACATCTAATGGTCCCATTAATGGTCCCAACACATCTAATGGCCCCAACACATCTAATGGTCCCAACACATCAAATGGTCCCAACACATCTAATGGTCCCAACACATCTAATGGTCCCAACACATCTAATGGTCCCAACACATCTAATGGTCCCAACAAATCTAATGGTCCCAACACATCTAATGATCACAACACATTTAATGGTCCCAACACGCAACACATCTAATGGTCCCAACACATCTAATTGTCTCAGCACATCTAATGGTCCCAACACATTTAATGGTCCCAACACATCTAATGGTCCCAACACATTTAATTGTCCCAACACATCTAATGGTCCCAACATATCTAATGGTCCCAACACATCTAATCGTCTCAACAGATCTAATGGTCCCAACACATCTAATGGTTCCAACACATCTAATGGTCCCAACACATCTTATGGTCCCAACACATCTAATTGTCTCAAAACATCAACTGTCCCAACATATCTAATGGTCCCAACACATCTTATGGTCCCAACACATCTAATTGTCTCAAAACATCAACTGTCCCAACATATCTAATGGTCCCAACCCATCTAATTTTCTCAACACATCTAATGGTCCCAACACATCTATTGGTCCCAACACATCAAATGGTCCCAACACATCTAATGGTCCCAACATATCTAATGGTCCCAACACATCTAATGGTCCCAACACATCAAGTGGTCCCAACACATCTAATGAATGGTCCCAACACATCTAATGAAAGGTCCCAACACATCTAATGGTCCCAACACATCAAGTGGTCCCAACACATCTAATGAATGGTCCCAACACATCTAATGAATGGTCCCAACACATCTAATGGTCCCAACACATCAAATGGTCCCAACACATCTAATGAATGGTCCCAACACATCTAATGGTCCCAACACATCTATTGGCGGTGCTACTTGAGGGTGTGATTAAAACGAGAAAATTTCAACCAGATCAATACGCCTGTTGGTCGCTGTAAAAAAAAAAAAAAAAAAAAAAAAAAAAAACTACTCCAAACACGTTTTCACTTTGTGCCTCACGTTTACTGTAGTGTATTTAATCTACAGGCAGGAACAGAAATGGCCTCTCATCCGTGTCTGCTTCAAATGACGAGGAAGCTGAACTGGCAGGTAATTGATCTGGCCAGTCAATACGGTTGTTTCAGTAACTGACTTGCCAGATGGTACATGTTTTAAAAATTTATTTAACATCTAGAATTAATAAATACTTAATCGTTTACTTTCGATAAACTTTGTATATTACACTCATTTCTTTATATCTCTTATCCACATACCTGTGTATATGTTTAAATTTTACATCAACAAGTCTGTTATAACTATGCATGTCTAAACTAGTTCTGTTTGTCTTTTATTAGTCTGTACACCACTTCATTAACAATACATTCATTAACTAAAATTAACAATAATTCATTAAAGATTATTTACTGATTTAATTTTGACAACAGCAGCCCGTTCGATTAAATCGGTTGAATTAAGTACAGTTATCATTTTCCTGTTTTAAAATAGGTCTTAAAGATTTCCTGACTGACTTGAAAGCCAACAGTTCGAACCAAAAGACGACCGTCGTGCCCAAAACAACAGCCGCTAAAGGTATCGAAGGTAACCGATAATTGCATTTCGATAAACCTAATTGTCTAATTTAAAGGTTGACCTCTGAACCGTAATCTTAGAGGGTTTACTATAATATGCCAGGTACCCTATTAAACTGAGTGGATATCTAACTACGCGATAGTAACTTTGATTTTAATTTCAAATTGAAATTGAGAAAAATTAATTTTTCTTATGTTTTAAATTTTGAAAGCTCTAATAGTTTAGTTTTTTAGTTATTTGCTTCAAGTAATATACCAACTGAACTAAGTTACTTATAATTTAGGTCTACAGCATGGCTTATTCTCATAATTTTTGTATCACTACAACAAAGTAGAACAAAAAACTATAGATCATGGACTGGTTAGGGTATGGGAGGGTTAACATTGATCCCTGTTTTTTTTAAAGATGACCTCGGGTCAGGCCCCTTGGCTAAAGTGGACGAACAGGAGGATACAACAACATCCACTGTCGCCTCAGTAACAACTACACGTAAGTGGGTATTTTTTATTTGACAATACTAAAAAATTATTTATCATTTAACAATGCTAAAAATTACTTATCATTTTTTTTTAAATGCTAAAAATTATTTATCATTTAACAACACCATGCCCCCCCCCCATCCAAAACCGAACTCCGCCATTAATTTTTATTTGACAACATGTATATACATATGCTGTATATGTTCATTTGAAAACGTGTCCATACATATGTTGTATATGTTTATTTGACAACATGTCCATACATACGCTGCATATGTTCATTTGACGATATGTCAATACATATGCTGTATATGCTGTCCTGACAGGTAAAACGCCACAGTTCCAGCGCCCAACAACCAGCGTCAGACCTGCAGGTAAAGCAAGTGCTGGCTCCAACGACACGTCAAAAGGTACACTTGCCCAACTCTGTTTCAACACTCTCATATATATATATATATATATATATATATATATATATATATATATATATATATATATATATATATATATATATATATATATATATACCTGGGGCAAGTGTTCGGCATGTGCCATAGACGAGAAAACATTTTAATGATAATTGATGTTATCTTTCAGACGATGACAAGGCATCACCGGGCCAGTTGTACGGTAACAAAACGAACTCCCTGTCTGGTGTCATGTCAGATGGTAAACATTTTATTTTAAACTGCTGGTTTTTGGGTCACTGGTGTGTCCGTTTACTGGTGTGTTTGCCTAATATTGTATTAGTTTACTGGTGTGTTTTCCTAATGGTGTGTCCGTTTACTGGTGTATTTTCCTAATGATGTGTCAGTTTACTGGAGTGTTGGCCTAGTGGTGTGTCCGTTTACTGGTGTGTTTGCCTAGTGGTGTGTCAGTCTACTGGTGTGTTTGCCTAATGGTGTGTCCATTTACTAGTGTGTTTGCCTAGTGGTGTGTCAGTCTACTGGTGTGTTTGCCTAATGGTGTGTCCATTTACTAGTGTGTTTGCCTAGTGGTGTGTCAGTTTACTGGTGTGTTTGCCTAGTGGTGTGTCAGTTTACTGGTGTGTTTGCCTAGTGGTGTGTTCGTTTACTGGTGTGTTTGCCTAGTGGTGTGTCAGTTTACTGGTGTGTTTGCCTAGTGGTGTGTTCGTTTACTGGTGTGTTTGCCTAATATTGTATCAGTTTACTAGTGAGTTTGCTTAATGGGGTTTCAGCCTTTGCTTTATGTATCTTCTACTAAAATTAATTATATATCAGTACATATTTTAGTTACCTATGTAACCTATTCTAATATAGTACGTGCAATGTAAGATATTACACAATAAACTTGCACTGCGGTGGCTGATACATGTCTGTATACTGGATGCCGACCCCTGGTTTAGCCTAGCGTAATGTCAATTAGTTGTATCAGCTGGTCATACTAATTGTGTGTGTGACATCCCCCCCCCCCACCCCACCCCCCTCACCACTCTCTATTCTGTTGTATTGTGCCCGGCCATTGACACTAATGAACCTCTGCTCGTAGACAACACCGCTTGGGGCAACACAACACGTAACAACAGCTTCACCACCATCAGGACTACAACAACAGGTAACATGTGTTGGGAATGGGCTTTTGTGCTCTGTCGTGGTGCATTAGCTGTTTCTTCAAGGGTTTTTGTCTTCTGTCATTGTGTATTTGCTGTTTCTCCAAGTCTTCTGTCATTGTGTCTTTGCTGTTTCTCCAAGTCTTCTGTCATTGTGTCTTTATGTTTCTCCGAGGCTGTTGTCTTCTGTAATTGTGTATTTGCTGTTTCTCCAAAGGCTTTTGTCTTTTGTCATTGTGTATTTACTATTTCTCCAAAGACTTTTGTCTTTTGTCATTGTGTATTTACTATTTCTCCAAAGGCTTTTGTCTTCTGTCATTGTGTCTTTGCTGTTTCTCCAAGGGCTTTTGTCTTTTGTCATTGTGTCTTTGCTATTTCTCCCAGGGTTTTAGCAGTTTCTTTTTTCATTTTTTTCTGAATGCGGTTAATGTTGTCTGTTACATGTTAAGAATGCTTTTTTGTATATGGCGCAGTTTTTGTTTGAAACATTTTCTTATCAAGAAGGCGGTGGAGGGTTGGGGCTGAGGGCACAGTAAAGTTTCAGGAACACAATAACATTTTCGGGGGTGGGGGACGACACTGGTTAGCAATATGCAATATGTTCCTGTTTAAATGTGTTAATAGTTTCATTATCAAGTCAACTACACACACGTGTGTGTGTGTGTTTATGTGTGTGCGTGTGTGTGTGTGTAGTGCGTAGTTCCCCACCCCTCGCTTTTCTTTAGAACCCTCATGGATTTTATTAATTTTTTTTTCAAAATATGACTACTAGATCAGGATAATTCTACAACAGCTCAGGATAATCCTGAATTCGCTGCCCTGCTTGAAGATGGGGACAACACCACCAAACCAATCGCCGTGTCATCCACTGGACCAGAGGGTAAGACGTGTACTTTGTGTGGTAGAGACTTTTGTTGTATTGTGTTATGTTAGTTTGGATGTATCGCCGCTGTTTTAATTATGCTTGTGTTCTGTTAATTTGGAGGTATCGCCGTTGTTTTAATTACGTTTGTTTCGGTTTTTGCATGTGTATTTGTTTCAATTTTTTTCAGTTGTGTTTGTTCTGCTTTTTTAGTTGTATTTGTTTCGGTTTTTTAACTTTCGCTTCGCAATGTTCATAGAATGTCATACAAGATTTCGATTTTTAGACCTGCATGAAAAAGGAAACAATTAAAAATAAACTTTTAACATCAAAAAGTAAAAATAACGTAATCTAGACTAATGATTCAACAGTTATAGAGAAATATGTTAATAACTAATATACATGCAAATGAGACTTGGTGGGCTCTATTCAAAGTAATGACAGGCTGTTTGAGGCCCACGGGACTTGTGATACATTGCGTTACCAAGGTTACCATTAAGATACGACTCGGATTGGACAGTTTTTATGCCGTCTACACACTTTGTTTTACTAAGCTAAACAAACAAAGTTTATCGTGGTATACTGTGGGGGTGTCTACACAAATTGTTTTACTGAGCTAAACAAATAAAGTTTATTGTGGTATACAGTGGGGGTGTCTACACAAATTGTTTTACTGAGCTAAACAAATAGAGCTTGCTGTGGTCTACTTTTGGGTGTCAACACAATTTGTTTTACTGAGCTAAACAAATAGAGCGTAAGGTGGTCTATTGTGGGGTGTCTACACAATTTGTTTTACTGAGCTCACAAAGGGAGCTTACTATGGTCGCTTGTTGGTCGTTTGACTAAACCTGTTGCCCACCACTGACGCTTAGGCCTAACGTTGTTGGGTTTTTTTTTAAATCTTTCCGAGTGTAAATATTTGTTTGTGGTAATCAAGGGGTGAGGCGAGGTTGGCAGGCAGCTGCAGGTAGGGTGAGCTGGTTACTGATGCAGCTGCTGGGGGACAGGTGACAGGTGTGTCGTGATGACAGGTGTCGTGTAGATGAGCAGTTCGGGTCAGTGGTTATAGTACAGGGCAGAGGCAGTGGAGAGTGGCAGTGTGGCGTGTGACTCATTGGGGCAGCCACACCTAGACAGTGTGGCAAGTGACTCACACAGACAGCCACACCTAGACAGCCGCATATAGACAGCCACACCTAGACAGTGTGACAAGTGACTCACACAGACAGCCACATATAGACAGCTACACCTAGACGGTGTGGCAAGTCACACAGACAGCCACACCTAGACAGTGTGACAAGCGACACATACAGACAGCCACATATAGACAGCTACACCTAGACAGTGTGACAAGTGACTCACACAGACAGCCACACCTAGACAGATGGCATATGACACACAGCCACACCAATAGCTTGACAGCCTCTTTATTCTCATACCACCTCCTCCAGGCTACATGATGTAGCCACTGCTTGAGACTATCATACGAGGGTTTTATTGTGTGTGATTGAAGCACCCCATGCGGATCATCTCAACGACAGAATCGTTGAGCCTCTCTCCGACTGTGTCGCTGAGAATAAAACCCTTTGGTGGTTTCTCAGTCAACACTGTCGTTGAAAATAAAACAATAATTAAACATGCTCTCCACAATTAGGAAAGCATAAACTGTAGGTGTTTTGAAGCTAATATTCCAGCCATTTTGTTTTGACGAGAGCTAGTCCAGATCTAGATCTAGACTAGATCTACTTGATCAACGATTTACACTGATGTAAAACCTACGTAAATCAAATCTACAAGATCAGGATTTACATTTAGATCTAGAAATCTACATTATTGACTAGAGAGAACAAGTTAAAAGTATGCCTAGTGCGTCGAAAGTAAATGATAGAATCTAGATCTAGAAAATCTAGTAATTTTTCAGTAGCACTAGCTAGATCTAGACTAGTCTAGATTGACTAGATAGAAAGATAATTATTTCTGTGGCATAGCTGTCCTTTAGCATTTAGGATCTAGATCTAGAAGTCTAGATCTACTCAATTTTAAATCTCTTCTATTTCAAATTGTTTGTAGATCTATATCTACAAGATTAGGCTTAGGTCTAAAAATAATATATACTAAAGTTAAAGCTACACAAGTACAGTGACATCATTCCTAAACTTAATGACATTAATGGCTAAAATTCACTGAGCATTGTTGCACTTAAGACTTAAACGTAAGGCCTAAATAAATACTAAATAAAATTATTACGATAGCTTAATTTTCGTGACAGCTTTTCTCTTCTTTTTTGCCATGCTTAATTTAAGTCACTTTCATGTGCTGGTAGCTTAAAATAAAACTTGTTTAGGAAGTTTATTTCTTTCTCCCTTTCATAATGCTGCAAATATGAGTAAGACGCTTATTATTATAATTAAATAGCTGCGATAAATAATCATTTGCATCTTTTTGGGGGTATTTCTTTTACATGAACTGTGAAATATGGTATCTCAAATTTTGCGCGTAACTCAAAGCGAAATATTACTCGCTCAACTGCTCGTATTTAAAAAATCTGGTATGTCGAGGCACTAGAATGTTGAGGTACCACAGGATCTACTATGTATTGAAAGAAAACATAAATTAATTATAGAATAATAGGCAAATATAGTAATAAAGTAGGCCTTATAGCTTTAGATTTTATTCAGCCTACTAATAAATAATTAAATAGGCCTAAAGTAGTACTAGATATTAGTTAAATCCCTAGTATTGTGTAGGGTTATTTTTATTAAAAAAACAGATCACATCTTATACATTAAGGCGGGCTCAATAAAATAAAAATAATTTATTTAGGACCTAGGCCTATCTTTTGGAGATCTAAAATTCTAAATGAAAAATAAATTATTAATTAGACCAACAATAGGCATAGTATGCTAAATCTATTTTAGTATTTAAATTTAAGGCTCGGCCATCTACTAAAAATTTTATAAATGTCATAAAATGGCCTACTTAATTATAATTACTAATTACTATTAGGCCTAAGTTTAAACTAGAGATAGCCTATTTTATTAGTAGAAAAAGTATTAGTCATAGTTAAGATGGTATAGCCTTATGTAAATTAATGTAATCAGTGTTAGATATTATGATATCGATCAAGCAATTATTATATAATATCGGAAAGGGGCCTAGCACTCTTAGTCATTAGTCTATTACTACTATTAGGTCTTACAAGTAGTTTAGCCTATTTATATATTATAGGGCCTATAGGCTGTTATTTAAATTAGGCCAAAGGCTTATTAGGAAAAGGCTTAATAGGCTTTAGTTTTTAATTAGGCAACAAGGCAGAGGCTTAATGTTGCTTATAGATTTAATTTGAAATTATTATGATATACGCTACTCTGCGGCTATCACTTAACTATAGACTGCTATAGAGTATATTATAGCCTAGGCCTAGCTAAATAAAATAATTCAACTCACTTAGCTTACTATAATTTTTAAAAATGTTTAGTTAAGTATTCAGCTCTCTATGTCAGCTAAGGCCCATAATTGTAATTATCCTACTGTTAGATCTATTAATTATTTAATAATTAGTAGGCCTAATTATAGGAATTAGGTCTGATACATTAAGTCCTATACATTGGTCGTAGAGTAATACTATTGGGCTAGTAATTATATACAATATCTATACAAGCCTACTTATCGTTAATTTGGAAGTCTTTGCATTGACCTTAGTTTTCAGATGTAGCAGCCTAATTTTTATCAGATTATACCATAAAATCAAAAGTAGACTTGTAGATCTTTTTAAAACAAGGCATGAAATATTAATTTAAATAATATAAATTAAACAAATAGCCTAAATAACAACTACACAAAGTTAAAGTCATAATAACTTTTTATAAAGGTATCTTGAATTTCAACTGGAGGTAGTTTTGATAAATATTAGTATTCTGAACATTAAAATAGGTAGACTTAACATACATTTGTTCTGAAAACATATTTAGAAATTGGTTTTAAAAAATGAGGTTAGGATTGGGGTGATAACTAGTTGAGGATTAGATATGATATTCATTGTGTTTATCCATGTTGTAATTTCTCTTTTACAGGTTCATCCAAAAAAAAGGGAAGATCTGATTTTTACCAGTAATAAGACTACAGCATACTAAATGACACAAGATGTTCTTTCTCTATTACCTCTTACATTTGACATAAAAGTAGGAAAAGGTATGACAATTATTAATAAGCTGCTTTAAATTTTATAATTTGTTTTTTTATAACTTAATTGTACCATTTTTATTTCCAATAATGATAAATATAATTTAGTGTCATTTATATTTTAAAATATTTATATTATACTAGATATAATTTACTTCTATAATATTACTATCCAGGTTTAACAGTCTATGCCTACAACATAGATCTCCAGGACTAAAAGTACACAAAATGGCAATCAGTATATCACAAGTGTAATAACACATGCATCTAATCTGCTTCAGTGGCGAGAACTGGGTGAATCCTCTCAAACATTAATCAGGTAAGTTATCACAAGTTTGCTTTGGTTTATTTTGAACATGTTGATGGAGGTAGATTTTTATTGGTATAAATATTGTATTTAAAAAAATATTTTACCTAGTAAAACCAAGTCAGTGGTGATGATTGATACAATATCATTATGTATTTTTTTAAATATTTGTTTTGCAAAATATGCTGATTTGCAGGAAAGATATATATATATTTATATATATATATATATATATATATATATATATATATATATATATATATATATATATATATATATATATATATATATATATATAACAGTATCATTTAGTGGTTTGTCTTACAAATTTGAATTATTTACTTAATCTGTCTTAACTGCTCAACAGGAACTAGGCATACCTAATGAGCATCAAGCTGATACAGTAGATGTACAGAAGAGTTTATACACAAGGTAAATATTGATAAATTTTAAGTTTTCTTTTTTTAAGGATACATGTAGTGTTTTGGGAGAAAGGAATTAAATTATTTAAATTAGGCCTAATAGTTTATTTCTCTAGCTTATGTTTCACTTAAAATAACTTAAATTTTTCCCCCTTTATCACTAAAGCAAAATTTTATAGATATCTGTGCCGTGATTCATCTCATTCAATCACTTTTTTCTTGTTTTGTTTTGATGTATTAAACTAATTTAAACTAAAGATTTTTTTTTTTGCTAATTTTATTATTTCAGATGGATGATTAAGAAAATCATTTTGTTTTGTTTCAGGAAGTGAAAAGTGATGTAAAAGGCAACTAATACTTCCATCTACCATAGTTAAACAAGAATCTGCAAATGGTGATAATTGCAATAATCTTGATATATTAATGTTTGGCTTTATAATTATATGCAATTGTTTCATAAATAAATTATTTCTCAAAATTTGATGTTTTTGGTTTTCATACTTTGTACATAAGATGCAAGTGATTGAAAGCTGAAAAGGGTTGTATGTAGTTATAGTATTCCCAGCACAAGTTGACATTAAAACAGCTGAAGCTTTTTAAAAAAAAAAAACAAAAAAAAATAAATAATCTAGGAATGCTGTTTCTATTAGCTGAGCATATATTTGGAAAAGAACTTAATTGTTTACCAGAGAATACTGTGACCCAGTTTGTACTCCAGGCAAAAAGTGTCTATGGTTAATATTATTAAGTTAAAGAAAAGTATCAAACAAACAGGATAATATTAATAAGCAAGACCTCCACACTAGAGAAGTATGGAATGAGTGTTGCATGGAATCCAAATCAACTTTGATGTTGCTAATTGCTACACTGGCCATAATTGGCCTACATTGATTTTTGCTGAGGTAGGCAACTGTTTTTGTTTAACTTTAGATGTCGACTAAATAAAGAAGAAAACTGACACGCCAATACCAAAATCAAGAACTTGTAAAGTTCGTGGTTGCTAAACCGAGAAGTCCTGAGTTCAATCTCCCGTGTAGATGAGGCTCTATAGTTGGGGATAGCAACCTATCTTGGGGATACAACACTTGTTCTTGGATTGACAAAAGATAAGAAAAGAAATCCAGAAAGAAAAGCAGCTGAACGAAGAAGAAAAAGGCTGGATATATTCGGTATCAACTGTACAATTTTAACAGACACACATTTCAAACTACACATGCCTTTCAATGACAAAGTTCAGTGAAGCCATAATGTTGAGTTTGACTGAATGAAGAACGAAATTGTTATTTCAAGCAAAGTTAAGGTTTATTGTCTTAAAGACATTGTCGTGGATTGATTTAGACTAAGATTTCCCTGTTAAATAAGCCGACAACGATGGCTCTTTTTATTTCTCGTCTTTGATGTTGCTTTCATGAACTTGTATGAGATTAGATTACCTACATACATAAGGCTACAGAGTTTGGAATCTTGGCTTTCTAATAGTGGACCTGGCTACATGACATTACCCCCACCCCGTCAATTACCCCCCCCCCCCGGAGGAGCCCCCCTCCCGTATTTACCCCCCGGGGCAATTACCCCTTGTCAATAACCCCACTGGAGAACCCCCCCCCCCCCCCCGGCCTCAAGTTATGATCCTAACTCAAACTCTATACCTATGTATTTCCTTAATCCTAATCGATAAAAAAATGACCAAACCCTAAGCATTCACCTCAGCCTAAAACTTAACACATAACCAAAACCAACTCTAGACTTAGGTTTCAGCCTAACCTTGACCATAACACTAACCCTAATCCTAGCCTTAATCCTAACCCTGACCATAACACTAACTCTAATTCTGAATCTAACCCTAGCCCTAACCTTAGCCCTAACGCTAACCCCCTAACCTTAGCCCGAACGCTAACCCTAACTCTAGCCCTAACTCTAACCCTAGCCCTAACTCTAACGCTAACCATAACCCTAACCTTAGCACAAACGCTAGCCCTAGCCCAAACTCTAACTCTAGCCCTAACTCTAACCCTAGCCCTAATCCTAACCCTAGCCGTAACCCTAACCATAATCTTAACCTTAGCCAGAACGCTAACTCTAACCCTAGCCCTAACGCTAACCCTAGCCGTAACCCTAACCATAACCCTAACCCCAGCTGTACCTTAAGAGGTGTGTGCGTGTGGGGGGGGGGGGAGATGTCCTCCTTGGCGGGGGGTAAATGACAGGGGGTAATTGCTTCAGGGGGGGGGGAGAGAACTAATAATCTGTAAGTCCTACTATTCAATACATTTGGTTAACACAATGTCGTCACACATGTAAAACAAAATAAGCAGTGTTTTTATTATTTGTATCCTTAAAAAATGCAAAATAAATGCTACGCCATTAACTCAACCCTCTTTTTTCTCGTTACATATCGTCACATAAAGCCACCGCCCAAAATAATGGTGACGTCAATATACAATCATAAAGTGGTCACCCATTAACCACGACTCACTCTTCAGACGATTTTGCACCAAACCCCCCTTCTCTAATTGTAACAAATTTTCACAAAAAGCCAGATCTTCGCTCCCCCCCCCCCACCACTCTCTTTAAAAACACTACACCTCAACACATAACCCCCTCCGCCGTTCCCCTGAAACTGTATTTTTACTTTCTCGTATATACGAAGTATAGAGAAAGTCTTGTAATCGTGCAAAAAAAAAATCGAGATTTTTTTTTACAAATCTCGACGTTTTACACCTCACTGATACGGAAAAACATAATTTTGCAATCTTGTCCGTATGTCTGTGTCTGTGTGTGTCTGTGTGTAAACACGATTACTTGAGTACCGTTACAGCTAGGTTGATGAAATTTCATATATAAGTATTTTATCAAAATCATAGATCCGTATAAACTTTTGAGTGATTTCCGATAACCGAAAGTGGTACTTTTTCTACTTTGAATTTTTCAAAAGCCTATAACTTGAGTACTATTGCAGATAGATAAATGAAAATTTTCACATGTAAGCAAAAGATCTAATTCTCTACCTTCTGTCAAATTTTGAGTGATTTCCGTTGACAGGAAGTACTAATTTACGCTATTTCCGATTTCTCAAAAATCGCACGTAAATTTATAAAGTACTAATAATGTTGCGCACTATTATGCACATCTTTATTTGACGTTCACTTGGTGTGCAATTCTTTTTTCTACGAGGTTTTATTCTATTTTAAAAAGTTTAAGTATTTAAAATGGATTAAAAATCATGTCTATATCCCGAGTTGCCATTCCCCGTAGTGTTATATTAGAATATTCGAGAAAGTTTAGGGGAGATCACTCCCGGTTTATTATAATATGTACTGACCTCGATAAACATTGAGTTAATAAATGAATTAATACCAAAAGCAATCTTTTAAAGCCCGAAATAACGGATGAAAGCAAAAATGTGTCGTCACACTTTCCGATCATCCCTTCCCATAAATGAAAAAAAAAAGCCTGAACATACTAAAGGAGAGTATGGATGTCGATGGAGGATCCCAACGTTAAAAATTAAAGCAGCGCAAAATTTCAGGAATCCATGTTACATATTATTATTTTCCGTAGGTATAACAAAGGTATTTACATTGTGTTTTATATTTTACGAGCCGCTATCATACGCCGCTATTTTGTTGTTTCATTTTCTACTTTTCTGTAATTCATAATTTGTGAATTTGACAGTAACAATGCTGCCACTGAAAATATTTGCTTTAAAACACTATCAGTAGCTCGTTAAGGACGATAACCCCCCCTCCCCACCCTCCTTTCCCAAAAATCCTAACCCCCCCCCCCCACTCCTCGTGAAAGCAGCCCCCTCTGAGTTACCTCCACTAAGTTTAAAATCGTTTCAAACTAAATTATCTGCCCCTAATAGCTGTCACTAAACCCGGCTCTACGATTGTAAACATTTAGCTTGAACCACAGCTCACTAGACCATGTAGGGATGGGGGTGGTAGGGATAGAGAGAAAGAGAGGGGGCTGCTAGGGGCGCTTACAGCTTGGTGTTTTCTATGGTATCCATGAAGAGAATTATTTATATAGAAGAAATATATATTAAACCAGCGAACCCGTCCCGCGCGTTGCTGCGGTCTCAGAAGACAGACTGACGCAATATTTTAAGAGGATTCCATAATTACATTAGCAATCACGTATTTTTTTACGCTTGACATTGATTTCTAAATCTAAACAATTTAAATGTAATCAAAGCCGGTGTT
>NW_026734065.1:0-20365 GCF_028476545.2 Physella acuta
CCATGCGACGTACGGCCGTTAGGCGGTGGGCGTTTTACAATCTGCCAAAGCGGAAAGGCGAATGTTAACGAAATCAATGAAACAAGTAACATTATGAATTTCTAAAACTCAAACAAGGAAAAAAATATAGCGCCTTACCTTAACGTCGTAATAGTGGCTTCCCTTGACGCCCGCGCCGCCTTGATGTATATCGAATCGATCAACGCCCTGTTGTTTTACGTCTTTGGCGGGCGGCGCAAGGCGACTAGCGCTGTGGAACAAGCCAACGTTAAAAAGGTATAGGAAGAGACTGAGAAAGAAAAAGAATACAAAAAGGTGACGTGAGGTCGGCAGGAGAAAAGATGCGGAACAAAACCACAAAATTTAAATTTGTAAATTTAGATTTTTTTTTTTTTTTTTTTTTATTTATATTTTTTTTTCTTAAACGGATCATTGTTATTAATATTCTGCTGATTGTAATGTTTCATTTAACATTTTGAAATCAATTAGGATCAAGATATATGCAAATCGTTGAAGGAAAGAATACATTAAACAATGTACGTAACAATGTACGTCAGTTTAAAAATAAAAATGAATTTTTGTTTTTTTAAATTGAAATAACTTTTAAAAATTTACATTTAAATTTCTATTTTCTTTATATTAAAGTGAAATTAATACTGGTCCTGTGTGGACAGAAGTGTGATATTTTGACACATACTGGCCATGACAAATGATTTTTAAAACATAATTTAGATTAGTAAACAACGAAGGAGAGGAGCGGAGAGAAATTTTAAATATAAAAAAAAATATCTGTTTTTATACCGGCTGCCGTTCGTTTGAGAACCGTCAAATAAAGAAAAAATGTGCTGGTCAGCTCAAACGATTAACATTTTAAGCAAACAGTGACTGGTATAGAATAAATACCATATCACTCTGACTGACCAGCAGTGAGCTGTTTTTATTGAGAGAGAGAGACCAATCGTACATTATTGAAATTGAATGGGCCATTCCCGGAAGAACTGCAATACCGGGCCGACCCGTGGCGAGAGCGGAGCAAGCCCCGGGCATCCCGCCGAGTACCAAAAATCAGTTTAATATCGTAGTGACTCAATGAGCCACGTATCAGATATTAAGCTGATAAGAACAGATACTACACTTTGATCTTAGCCAAAAGGCCGAGAAGCGATAACGGTCACTGGACTACCGACGCCTCATATTCCGGAAAATTTCCTATCCGCTCCTCTGAAATGATTCCGTAAATATTCATCCGATTCCGCACACCGAAAATATTCCTTATTGCAGAAATCGCCGCCCATGCGACGTACGGCCGTTAGGCGGTGGGCGTTTTACAATCTGCCAAAGCGGAAAGGCGAATGTTAACGAAATCAATGAAACAAGTAACATTATGAATTTCTAAAACTCAAACAAGGAAAAAAATATAGCGCCTTACCTTAACGTCGTAATAGTGGCTTCCCTTGACGCCCGCGCCGCCTTGATGTATATCGAATCGATCAACGCCCTGTTGTTTTACGTCTTTGGCGGGCGGCGCAAGGCGACTAGCGCTGTGGAACAAGCCAACGTTAAAAAGGTATAGGAAGAGACTGAGAAAGAAAAAGAATACAAAAAGGTGACGTGAGGTCGGCAGGAGAAAAGATGCGGAACAAAACCACAAAATTTAAATTTGTAAATTTAGATTTTTTTTTTTTTTTTTTTTTTATTTATATTTTTTTTTCTTAAACGGATCATTGTTATTAATATTCTGCTGATTGTAATGTTTCATTTAACATTTTGAAATCAATTAGGATCAAGATATATGCAAATCGTTGAAGGAAAGAATACATTAAACAATGTACGTAACAATGTACGTCAGTTTAAAAATAAAAATGAATTTTTGTTTTTTTAAATTGAAATAACTTTTAAAAATTTACATTTAAATTTCTATTTTCTTTATATTAAAGTGAAATTAATACTGGTCCTGTGTGGACAGAAGTGTGATATTTTGACACATACTGGCCATGACAAATGATTTTTAAAACATAATTTAGATTAGTAAACAACGAAGGAGAGGAGCGGAGAGAAATTTTAAATATAAAAAAAAATATCTGTTTTTATACCGGCTGCCGTTCGTTTGAGAACCGTCAAATAAAGAAAAAATGTGCTGGTCAGCTCAAACGATTAACATTTTAAGCAAACAGTGACTGGTATAGAATAAATACCATATCACTCTGACTGACCAGCAGTGAGCTGTTTTTATTGAGAGAGAGAGACCAATCGTACATTATTGAAATTGAATGGGCCATTCCCGGAAGAACTGCAATACCGGGCCGACCCGTGGCGAGAGCGGAGCAAGCCCCGGGCATCCCGCCGAGTACCAAAAATCAGTTTAATATCGTAGTGACTCAATGAGCCACGTATCAGATATTAAGCTGATAAGAACAGATACTACACTTTGATCTTAGCCAAAAGGCCGAGAAGCGATAACGGTCACTGGACTACCGACGCCTCATATTCCGGAAAATTTCCTATCCGCTCCTCTGAAATGATTCCGTAAATATTCATCCGATTCCGCACACCGAAAATATTCCTTATTGCAGAAATCGCCGCCCATGCGACGTACGGCCGTTAGGCGGTGGGCGTTTTACAATCTGCCAAAGCGGAAAGGCGAATGTTAACGAAATCAATGAAACAAGTAACATTATGAATTTCTAAAACTCAAACAAGGAAAAAAATATAGCGCCTTACCTTAACGTCGTAATAGTGGCTTCCCTTGACGCCCGCGCCGCCTTGATGTATATCGAATCGATCAACGCCCTGTTGTTTTACGTCTTTGGCGGGCGGCGCAAGGCGACTAGCGCTGTGGAACAAGCCAACGTTAAAAAGGTATAGGAAGAGACTGAGAAAGAAAAAGAATACAAAAAGGTGACGTGAGGTCGGCAGGAGAAAAGATGCGGAACAAAACCACAAAATTTAAATTTGTAAATTTAGATTTTTTTTTTTTTTTTTTTTTATTTATATTTTTTTTTCTTAAACGGATCATTGTTATTAATATTCTGCTGATTGTAATGTTTCATTTAACATTTTGAAATCAATTAGGATCAAGATATATGCAAATCGTTGAAGGAAAGAATACATTAAACAATGTACGTAACAATGTACGTCAGTTTAAAAATAAAAATGAATTTTTGTTTTTTTAAATTGAAATAACTTTTAAAAATTTACATTTAAATTTCTATTTTCTTTATATTAAAGTGAAATTAATACTGGTCCTGTGTGGACAGAAGTGTGATATTTTGACACATACTGGCCATGACAAATGATTTTTAAAACATAATTTAGATTAGTAAACAACGAAGGAGAGGAGCGGAGAGAAATTTTAAATATAAAAAAAAATATCTGTTTTTATACCGGCTGCCGTTCGTTTGAGAACCGTCAAATAAAGAAAAAATGTGCTGGTCAGCTCAAACGATTAACATTTTAAGCAAACAGTGACTGGTATAGAATAAATACCATATCACTCTGACTGACCAGCAGTGAGCTGTTTTTATTGAGAGAGAGAGACCAATCGTACATTATTGAAATTGAATGGGCCATTCCCGGAAGAACTGCAATACCGGGCCGACCCGTGGCGAGAGCGGAGCAAGCCCCGGGCATCCCGCCGAGTACCAAAAATCAGTTTAATATCGTAGTGACTCAATGAGCCACGTATCAGATATTAAGCTGATAAGAACAGATACTACACTTTGATCTTAGCCAAAAGGCCGAGAAGCGATAACGGTCACTGGACTACCGACGCCTCATATTCCGGAAAATTTCCTATCCGCTCCTCTGAAATGATTCCGTAAATATTCATCCGATTCCGCACACCGAAAATATTCCTTATTGCAGAAATCGCCGCCCATGCGACGTACGGCCGTTAGGCGGTGGGCGTTTTACAATCTGCCAAAGCGGAAAGGCGAATGTTAACGAAATCAATGAAACAAGTAACATTATGAATTTCTAAAACTCAAACAAGGAAAAAAATATAGCGCCTTACCTTAACGTCGTAATAGTGGCTTCCCTTGACGCCCGCGCCGCCTTGATGTATATCGAATCGATCAACGCCCTGTTGTTTTACGTCTTTGGCGGGCGGCGCAAGGCGACTAGCGCTGTGGAACAAGCCAACGTTAAAAAGGTATAGGAAGAGACTGAGAAAGAAAAAGAATACAAAAAGGTGACGTGAGGTCGGCAGGAGAAAAGATGCGGAACAAAACCACAAAATTTAAATTTGTAAATTTAGATTTTTTTTTTTTTTTTTTTTTTATTTATATTTTTTTTTCTTAAACGGATCATTGTTATTAATATTCTGCTGATTGTAATGTTTCATTTAACATTTTGAAATCAATTAGGATCAAGATATATGCAAATCGTTGAAGGAAAGAATACATTAAACAATGTACGTAACAATGTACGTCAGTTTAAAAATAAAAATGAATTTTTGTTTTTTTAAATTGAAATAACTTTTAAAAATTTACATTTAAATTTCTATTTTCTTTATATTAAAGTGAAATTAATACTGGTCCTGTGTGGACAGAAGTGTGATATTTTGACACATACTGGCCATGACAAATGATTTTTAAAACATAATTTAGATTAGTAAACAACGAAGGAGAGGAGCGGAGAGAAATTTTAAATATAAAAAAAAATATCTGTTTTTATACCGGCTGCCGTTCGTTTGAGAACCGTCAAATAAAGAAAAAATGTGCTGGTCAGCTCAAACGATTAACATTTTAAGCAAACAGTGACTGGTATAGAATAAATACCATATCACTCTGACTGACCAGCAGTGAGCTGTTTTTATTGAGAGAGAGAGACCAATCGTACATTATTGAAATTGAATGGGCCATTCCCGGAAGAACTGCAATACCGGGCCGACCCGTGGCGAGAGCGGAGCAAGCCCCGGGCATCCCGCCGAGTACCAAAAATCAGTTTAATATCGTAGTGACTCAATGAGCCACGTATCAGATATTAAGCTGATAAGAACAGATACTACACTTTGATCTTAGCCAAAAGGCCGAGAAGCGATAACGGTCACTGGACTACCGACGCCTCATATTCCGGAAAATTTCCTATCCGCTCCTCTGAAATGATTCCGTAAATATTCATCCGATTCCGCACACCGAAAATATTCCTTATTGCAGAAATCGCCGCCCATGCGACGTACGGCCGTTAGGCGGTGGGCGTTTTACAATCTGCCAAAGCGGAAAGGCGAATGTTAACGAAATCAATGAAACAAGTAACATTATGAATTTCTAAAACTCAAACAAGGAAAAAAATATAGCGCCTTACCTTAACGTCGTAATAGTGGCTTCCCTTGACGCCCGCGCCGCCTTGATGTATATCGAATCGATCAACGCCCTGTTGTTTTACGTCTTTGGCGGGCGGCGCAAGGCGACTAGCGCTGTGGAACAAGCCAACGTTAAAAAGGTATAGGAAGAGACTGAGAAAGAAAAAGAATACAAAAAGGTGACGTGAGGTCGGCAGGAGAAAAGATGCGGAACAAAACCACAAAATTTAAATTTGTAAATTTAGATTTTTTTTTTTTTTTTTTTTTATTTATATTTTTTTTTCTTAAACGGATCATTGTTATTAATATTCTGCTGATTGTAATGTTTCATTTAACATTTTGAAATCAATTAGGATCAAGATATATGCAAATCGTTGAAGGAAAGAATACATTAAACAATGTACGTAACAATGTACGTCAGTTTAAAAATAAAAATGAATTTTTGTTTTTTTAAATTGAAATAACTTTTAAAAATTTACATTTAAATTTCTATTTTCTTTATATTAAAGTGAAATTAATACTGGTCCTGTGTGGACAGAAGTGTGATATTTTGACACATACTGGCCATGACAAATGATTTTTAAAACATAATTTAGATTAGTAAACAACGAAGGAGAGGAGCGGAGAGAAATTTTAAATATAAAAAAAAATATCTGTTTTTATACCGGCTGCCGTTCGTTTGAGAACCGTCAAATAAAGAAAAAATGTGCTGGTCAGCTCAAACGATTAACATTTTAAGCAAACAGTGACTGGTATAGAATAAATACCATATCACTCTGACTGACCAGCAGTGAGCTGTTTTTATTGAGAGAGAGAGACCAATCGTACATTATTGAAATTGAATGGGCCATTCCCGGAAGAACTGCAATACCGGGCCGACCCGTGGCGAGAGCGGAGCAAGCCCCGGGCATCCCGCCGAGTACCAAAAATCAGTTTAATATCGTAGTGACTCAATGAGCCACGTATCAGATATTAAGCTGATAAGAACAGATACTACACTTTGATCTTAGCCAAAAGGCCGAGAAGCGATAACGGTCACTGGACTACCGACGCCTCATATTCCGGAAAATTTCCTATCCGCTCCTCTGAAATGATTCCGTAAATATTCATCCGATTCCGCACACCGAAAATATTCCTTATTGCAGAAATCGCCGCCCATGCGACGTACGGCCGTTAGGCGGTGGGCGTTTTACAATCTGCCAAAGCGGAAAGGCGAATGTTAACGAAATCAATGAAACAAGTAACATTATGAATTTCTAAAACTCAAACAAGGAAAAAAATATAGCGCCTTACCTTAACGTCGTAATAGTGGCTTCCCTTGACGCCCGCGCCGCCTTGATGTATATCGAATCGATCAACGCCCTGTTGTTTTACGTCTTTGGCGGGCGGCGCAAGGCGACTAGCGCTGTGGAACAAGCCAACGTTAAAAAGGTATAGGAAGAGACTGAGAAAGAAAAAGAATACAAAAAGGTGACGTGAGGTCGGCAGGAGAAAAGATGCGGAACAAAACCACAAAATTTAAATTTGTAAATTTAGATTTTTTTTTTTTTTTTTTTTTATTTATATTTTTTTTTCTTAAACGGATCATTGTTATTAATATTCTGCTGATTGTAATGTTTCATTTAACATTTTGAAATCAATTAGGATCAAGATATATGCAAATCGTTGAAGGAAAGAATACATTAAACAATGTACGTAACAATGTACGTCAGTTTAAAAATAAAAATGAATTTTTGTTTTTTTTAAATTGAAATAACTTTTAAAAATTTACATTTAAATTTCTATTTTCTTTATATTAAAGTGAAATTAATACTGGTCCTGTGTGGACAGAAGTGTGATATTTTGACACATACTGGCCATGACAAATGATTTTTAAAACATAATTTAGATTAGTAAACAACGAAGGAGAGGAGCGGAGAGAAATTTTAAATATAAAAAAAAATATCTGTTTTTATACCGGCTGCCGTTCGTTTGAGAACCGTCAAATAAAGAAAAAATGTGCTGGTCAGCTCAAACGATTAACATTTTAAGCAAACAGTGACTGGTATAGAATAAATACCATATCACTCTGACTGACCAGCAGTGAGCTGTTTTTATTGAGAGAGAGAGACCAATCGTACATTATTGAAATTGAATGGGCCATTCCCGGAAGAACTGCAATACCGGGCCGACCCGTGGCGAGAGCGGAGCAAGCCCCGGGCATCCCGCCGAGTACCAAAAATCAGTTTAATATCGTAGTGACTCAATGAGCCACGTATCAGATATTAAGCTGATAAGAACAGATACTACACTTTGATCTTAGCCAAAAGGCCGAGAAGCGATAACGGTCACTGGACTACCGACGCCTCATATTCCGGAAAATTTCCTATCCGCTCCTCTGAAATGATTCCGTAAATATTCATCCGATTCCGCACACCGAAAATATTCCTTATTGCAGAAATCGCCGCCCATGCGACGTACGGCCGTTAGGCGGTGGGCGTTTTACAATCTGCCAAAGCGGAAAGGCGAATGTTAACGAAATCAATGAAACAAGTAACATTATGAATTTCTAAAACTCAAACAAGGAAAAAAATATAGCGCCTTACCTTAACGTCGTAATAGTGGCTTCCCTTGACGCCCGCGCCGCCTTGATGTATATCGAATCGATCAACGCCCTGTTGTTTTACGTCTTTGGCGGGCGGCGCAAGGCGACTAGCGCTGTGGAACAAGCCAACGTTAAAAAGGTATAGGAAGAGACTGAGAAAGAAAAAGAATACAAAAAGGTGACGTGAGGTCGGCAGGAGAAAAGATGCGGAACAAAACCACAAAATTTAAATTTGTAAATTTAGATTTTTTTTTTTTTTTTTTTTTATTTATATTTTTTTTTCTTAAACGGATCATTGTTATTAATATTCTGCTGATTGTAATGTTTCATTTAACATTTTGAAATCAATTAGGATCAAGATATATGCAAATCGTTGAAGGAAAGAATACATTAAACAATGTACGTAACAATGTACGTCAGTTTAAAAATAAAAATGAATTTTTGTTTTTTTAAATTGAAATAACTTTTAAAAATTTACATTTAAATTTCTATTTTCTTTATATTAAAGTGAAATTAATACTGGTCCTGTGTGGACAGAAGTGTGATATTTTGACACATACTGGCCATGACAAATGATTTTTAAAACATAATTTAGATTAGTAAACAACGAAGGAGAGGAGCGGAGAGAAATTTTAAATATAAAAAAAAATATCTGTTTTTATACCGGCTGCCGTTCGTTTGAGAACCGTCAAATAAAGAAAAAATGTGCTGGTCAGCTCAAACGATTAACATTTTAAGCAAACAGTGACTGGTATAGAATAAATACCATATCACTCTGACTGACCAGCAGTGAGCTGTTTTTATTGAGAGAGAGAGACCAATCGTACATTATTGAAATTGAATGGGCCATTCCCGGAAGAACTGCAATACCGGGCCGACCCGTGGCGAGAGCGGAGCAAGCCCCGGGCATCCCGCCGAGTACCAAAAATCAGTTTAATATCGTAGTGACTCAATGAGCCACGTATCAGATATTAAGCTGATAAGAACAGATACTACACTTTGATCTTAGCCAAAAGGCCGAGAAGCGATAACGGTCACTGGACTACCGACGCCTCATATTCCGGAAAATTTCCTATCCGCTCCTCTGAAATGATTCCGTAAATATTCATCCGATTCCGCACACCGAAAATATTCCTTATTGCAGAAATCGCCGCCCATGCGACGTACGGCCGTTAGGCGGTGGGCGTTTTACAATCTGCCAAAGCGGAAAGGCGAATGTTAACGAAATCAATGAAACAAGTAACATTATGAATTTCTAAAACTCAAACAAGGAAAAAAATATAGCGCCTTACCTTAACGTCGTAATAGTGGCTTCCCTTGACGCCCGCGCCGCCTTGATGTATATCGAATCGATCAACGCCCTGTTGTTTTACGTCTTTGGCGGGCGGCGCAAGGCGACTAGCGCTGTGGAACAAGCCAACGTTAAAAAGGTATAGGAAGAGACTGAGAAAGAAAAAGAATACAAAAAGGTGACGTGAGGTCGGCAGGAGAAAAGATGCGGAACAAAACCACAAAATTTAAATTTGTAAATTTAGATTTTTTTTTTTTTTTTTTTTTTATTTATATTTTTTTTTCTTAAACGGATCATTGTTATTAATATTCTGCTGATTGTAATGTTTCATTTAACATTTTGAAATCAATTAGGATCAAGATATATGCAAATCGTTGAAGGAAAGAATACATTAAACAATGTACGTAACAATGTACGTCAGTTTAAAAATAAAAATGAATTTTTGTTTTTTTAAATTGAAATAACTTTTAAAAATTTACATTTAAATTTCTATTTTCTTTATATTAAAGTGAAATTAATACTGGTCCTGTGTGGACAGAAGTGTGATATTTTGACACATACTGGCCATGACAAATGATTTTTAAAACATAATTTAGATTAGTAAACAACGAAGGAGAGGAGCGGAGAGAAATTTTAAATATAAAAAAAAATATCTGTTTTTATACCGGCTGCCGTTCGTTTGAGAACCGTCAAATAAAGAAAAAATGTGCTGGTCAGCTCAAACGATTAACATTTTAAGCAAACAGTGACTGGTATAGAATAAATACCATATCACTCTGACTGACCAGCAGTGAGCTGTTTTTATTGAGAGAGAGAGACCAATCGTACATTATTGAAATTGAATGGGCCATTCCCGGAAGAACTGCAATACCGGGCCGACCCGTGGCGAGAGCGGAGCAAGCCCCGGGCATCCCGCCGAGTACCAAAAATCAGTTTAATATCGTAGTGACTCAATGAGCCACGTATCAGATATTAAGCTGATAAGAACAGATACTACACTTTGATCTTAGCCAAAAGGCCGAGAAGCGATAACGGTCACTGGACTACCGACGCCTCATATTCCGGAAAATTTCCTATCCGCTCCTCTGAAATGATTCCGTAAATATTCATCCGATTCCGCACACCGAAAATATTCCTTATTGCAGAAATCGCCGCCCATGCGACGTACGGCCGTTAGGCGGTGGGCGTTTTACAATCTGCCAAAGCGGAAAGGCGAATGTTAACGAAATCAATGAAACAAGTAACATTATGAATTTCTAAAACTCAAACAAGGAAAAAAATATAGCGCCTTACCTTAACGTCGTAATAGTGGCTTCCCTTGACGCCCGCGCCGCCTTGATGTATATCGAATCGATCAACGCCCTGTTGTTTTACGTCTTTGGCGGGCGGCGCAAGGCGACTAGCGCTGTGGAACAAGCCAACGTTAAAAAGGTATAGGAAGAGACTGAGAAAGAAAAAGAATACAAAAAGGTGACGTGAGGTCGGCAGGAGAAAAGATGCGGAACAAAACCACAAAATTTAAATTTGTAAATTTAGATTTTTTTTTTTTTTTTTTTTTATTTATATTTTTTTTTCTTAAACGGATCATTGTTATTAATATTCTGCTGATTGTAATGTTTCATTTAACATTTTGAAATCAATTAGGATCAAGATATATGCAAATCGTTGAAGGAAAGAATACATTAAACAATGTACGTAACAATGTACGTCAGTTTAAAAATAAAAATGAATTTTTGTTTTTTTAAATTGAAATAACTTTTAAAAATTTACATTTAAATTTCTATTTTCTTTATATTAAAGTGAAATTAATACTGGTCCTGTGTGGACAGAAGTGTGATATTTTGACACATACTGGCCATGACAAATGATTTTTAAAACATAATTTAGATTAGTAAACAACGAAGGAGAGGAGCGGAGAGAAATTTTAAATATAAAAAAAAATATCTGTTTTTATACCGGCTGCCGTTCGTTTGAGAACCGTCAAATAAAGAAAAAAAGTGCTGGTCAGCTCAAACGATTAACATTTTAAGCAAACAGTGACTGGTATAGAATAAATACCATATCACTCTGACTGACCAGCAGTGAGCTGTTTTTATTGAGAGAGAGAGACCAATCGTACATTATTGAAATTGAATGGGCCATTCCCGGAAGAACTGCAATACCGGGCCGACCCGTGGCGAGAGCGGAGCAAGCCCCGGGCATCCCGCCGAGTACCAAAAATCAGTTTAATATCGTAGTGACTCAATGAGCCACGTATCAGATATTAAGCTGATAAGAACAGATACTACACTTTGATCTTAGCCAAAAGGCCGAGAAGCGATAACGGTCACTGGACTACCGACGCCTCATATTCCGGAAAATTTCCTATCCGCTCCTCTGAAATGATTCCGTAAATATTCATCCGATTCCGCACACCGAAAATATTCCTTATTGCAGAAATCGCCGCCCATGCGACGTACGGCCGTTAGGCGGTGGGCGTTTTACAATCTGCCAAAGCGGAAAGGCGAATGTTAACGAAATCAATGAAACAAGTAACATTATGAATTTCTAAAACTCAAACAAGGAAAAAAATATAGCGCCTTACCTTAACGTCGTAATAGTGGCTTCCCTTGACGCCCGCGCCGCCTTGATGTATATCGAATCGATCAACGCCCTGTTGTTTTACGTCTTTGGCGGGCGGCGCAAGGCGACTAGCGCTGTGGAACAAGCCAACGTTAAAAAGGTATAGGAAGAGACTGAGAAAGAAAAAGAATACAAAAAGGTGACGTGAGGTCGGCAGGAGAAAAGATGCGGAACAAAACCACAAAATTTAAATTTGTAAATTTAGATTTTTTTTTTTTTTTTTTTTTTATTTATATTTTTTTTTCTTAAACGGATCATTGTTATTAATATTCTGCTGATTGTAATGTTTCATTTAACATTTTGAAATCAATTAGGATCAAGATATATGCAAATCGTTGAAGGAAAGAATACATTAAACAATGTACGTAACAATGTACGTCAGTTTAAAAATAAAAATGAATTTTTGTTTTTTTAAATTGAAATAACTTTTAAAAATTTACATTTAAATTTCTATTTTCTTTATATTAAAGTGAAATTAATACTGGTCCTGTGTGGACAGAAGTGTGATATTTTGACACATACTGGCCATGACAAATGATTTTTAAAACATAATTTAGATTAGTAAACAACGAAGGAGAGGAGCGGAGAGAAATTTTAAATATAAAAAAAAATATCTGTTTTTATACCGGCTGCCGTTCGTTTGAGAACCGTCAAATAAAGAAAAAATGTGCTGGTCAGCTCAAACGATTAACATTTTAAGCAAACAGTGACTGGTATAGAATAAATACCATATCACTCTGACTGACCAGCAGTGAGCTGTTTTTATTGAGAGAGAGAGACCAATCGTACATTATTGAAATTGAATGGGCCATTCCCGGAAGAACTGCAATACCGGGCCGACCCGTGGCGAGAGCGGAGCAAGCCCCGGGCATCCCGCCGAGTACCAAAAATCAGTTTAATATCGTAGTGACTCAATGAGCCACGTATCAGATATTAAGCTGATAAGAACAGATACTACACTTTGATCTTAGCCAAAAGGCCGAGAAGCGATAACGGTCACTGGACTACCGACGCCTCATATTCCGGAAAATTTCCTATCCGCTCCTCTGAAATGATTCCGTAAATATTCATCCGATTCCGCACACCGAAAATATTCCTTATTGCAGAAATCGCCGCCCATGCGACGTACGGCCGTTAGGCGGTGGGCGTTTTACAATCTGCCAAAGCGGAAAGGCGAATGTTAACGAAATCAATGAAACAAGTAACATTATGAATTTCTAAAACTCAAACAAGGAAAAAAATATAGCGCCTTACCTTAACGTCGTAATAGTGGCTTCCCTTGACGCCCGCGCCGCCTTGATGTATATCGAATCGATCAACGCCCTGTTGTTTTACGTCTTTGGCGGGCGGCGCAAGGCGACTAGCGCTGTGGAACAAGCCAACGTTAAAAAGGTATAGGAAGAGACTGAGAAAGAAAAAGAATACAAAAAGGTGACGTGAGGTCGGCAGGAGAAAAGATGCGGAACAAAACCACAAAATTTAAATTTGTAAATTTAGATTTTTTTTTTTTTTTTTTTTTATTTATATTTTTTTTTCTTAAACGGATCATTGTTATTAATATTCTGCTGATTGTAATGTTTCATTTAACATTTTGAAATCAATTAGGATCAAGATATATGCAAATCGTTGAAGGAAAGAATACATTAAACAATGTACGTAACAATGTACGTCAGTTTAAAAATAAAAATGAATTTTTGTTTTTTTAAATTGAAATAACTTTTAAAAATTTACATTTAAATTTCTATTTTCTTTATATTAAAGTGAAATTAATACTGGTCCTGTGTGGACAGAAGTGTGATATTTTGACACATACTGGCCATGACAAATGATTTTTAAAACATAATTTAGATTAGTAAACAACGAAGGAGAGGAGCGGAGAGAAATTTTAAATATAAAAAAAAATATCTGTTTTTATACCGGCTGCCGTTCGTTTGAGAACCGTCAAATAAAGAAAAAATGTGCTGGTCAGCTCAAACGATTAACATTTTAAGCAAACAGTGACTGGTATAGAATAAATACCATATCACTCTGACTGACCAGCAGTGAGCTGTTTTTATTGAGAGAGAGAGACCAATCGTACATTATTGAAATTGAATGGGCCATTCCCGGAAGAACTGCAATACCGGGCCGACCCGTGGCGAGAGCGGAGCAAGCCCCGGGCATCCCGCCGAGTACCAAAAATCAGTTTAATATCGTAGTGACTCAATGAGCCACGTATCAGATATTAAGCTGATAAGAACAGATACTACACTTTGATCTTAGCCAAAAGGCCGAGAAGCGATAACGGTCACTGGACTACCGACGCCTCATATTCCGGAAAATTTCCTATCCGCTCCTCTGAAATGATTCCGTAAATATTCATCCGATTCCGCACACCGAAAATATTCCTTATTGCAGAAATCGCCGCCCATGCGACGTACGGCCGTTAGGCGGTGGGCGTTTTACAATCTGCCAAAGCGGAAAGGCGAATGTTAACGAAATCAATGAAACAAGTAACATTATGAATTTCTAAAACTCAAACAAGGAAAAAAATATAGCGCCTTACCTTAACGTCGTAATAGTGGCTTCCCTTGACGCCCGCGCCGCCTTGATGTATATCGAATCGATCAACGCCCTGTTGTTTTACGTCTTTGGCGGGCGGCGCAAGGCGACTAGCGCTGTGGAACAAGCCAACGTTAAAAAGGTATAGGAAGAGACTGAGAAAGAAAAAGAATACAAAAAGGTGACGTGAGGTCGGCAGGAGAAAAGATGCGGAACAAAACCACAAAATTTAAATTTGTAAATTTAGATTTTTTTTTTTTTTTTTTTTTATTTATATTTTTTTTTCTTAAACGGATCATTGTTATTAATATTCTGCTGATTGTAATGTTTCATTTAACATTTTGAAATCAATTAGGATCAAGATATATGCAAATCGTTGAAGGAAAGAATACATTAAACAATGTACGTAACAATGTACGTCAGTTTAAAAATAAAAATGAATTTTTGTTTTTTTAAATTGAAATAACTTTTAAAAATTTACATTTAAATTTCTATTTTCTTTATATTAAAGTGAAATTAATACTGGTCCTGTGTGGACAGAAGTGTGATATTTTGACACATACTGGCCATGACAAATGATTTTTAAAACATAATTTAGATTAGTAAACAACGAAGGAGAGGAGCGGAGAGAAATTTTAAATATAAAAAAAAATATCTGTTTTTATACCGGCTGCCGTTCGTTTGAGAACCGTCAAATAAAGAAAAAATGTGCTGGTCAGCTCAAACGATTAACATTTTAAGCAAACAGTGACTGGTATAGAATAAATACCATATCACTCTGACTGACCAGCAGTGAGCTGTTTTTATTGAGAGAGAGAGACCAATCGTACATTATTGAAATTGAATGGGCCATTCCCGGAAGAACTGCAATACCGGGCCGACCCGTGGCGAGAGCGGAGCAAGCCCCGGGCATCCCGCCGAGTACCAAAAATCAGTTTAATATCGTAGTGACTCAATGAGCCACGTATCAGATATTAAGCTGATAAGAACAGATACTACACTTTGATCTTAGCCAAAAGGCCGAGAAGCGATAACGGTCACTGGACTACCGACGCCTCATATTCCGGAAAATTTCCTATCCGCTCCTCTGAAATGATTCCGTAAATATTCATCCGATTCCGCACACCGAAAATATTCCTTATTGCAGAAATCGCCGCCCATGCGACGTACGGCCGTTAGGCGGTGGGCGTTTTACAATCTGCCAAAGCGGAAAGGCGAATGTTAACGAAATCAATGAAACAAGTAACATTATGAATTTCTAAAACTCAAACAAGGAAAAAAATATAGCGCCTTACCTTAACGTCGTAATAGTGGCTTCCCTTGACGCCCGCGCCGCCTTGATGTATATCGAATCGATCAACGCCCTGTTGTTTTACGTCTTTGGCGGGCGGCGCAAGGCGACTAGCGCTGTGGAACAAGCCAACGTTAAAAAGGTATAGGAAGAGACTGAGAAAGAAAAAGAATACAAAAAGGTGACGTGAGGTCGGCAGGAGAAAAGATGCGGAACAAAACCACAAAATTTAAATTTGTAAATTTAGATTTTTTTTTTTTTTTTTTTTTATTTATATTTTTTTTTCTTAAACGGATCATTGTTATTAATATTCTGCTGATTGTAATGTTTCATTTAACATTTTGAAATCAATTAGGATCAAGATATATGCAAATCGTTGAAGGAAAGAATACATTAAACAATGTACGTAACAATGTACGTCAGTTTAAAAATAAAAATGAATTTTTGTTTTTTTAAATTGAAATAACTTTTAAAAATTTACATTTAAATTTCTATTTTCTTTATATTAAAGTGAAATTAATACTGGTCCTGTGTGGACAGAAGTGTGATATTTTGACACATACTGGCCATGACAAATGATTTTTAAAACATAATTTAGATTAGTAAACAACGAAGGAGAGGAGCGGAGAGAAATTTTAAATATAAAAAAAAATATCTGTTTTTATACCGGCTGCCGTTCGTTTGAGAACCGTCAAATAAAGAAAAAATGTGCTGGTCAGCTCAAACGATTAACATTTTAAGCAAACAGTGACTGGTATAGAATAAATACCATATCACTCTGACTGACCAGCAGTGAGCTGTTTTTATTGAGAGAGAGAGACCAATCGTACATTATTGAAATTGAATGGGCCATTCCCGGAAGAACTGCAATACCGGGCCGACCCGTGGCGAGAGCGGAGCAAGCCCCGGGCATCCCGCCGAGTACCAAAAATCAGTTTAATATCGTAGTGACTCAATGAGCCACGTATCAGATATTAAGCTGATAAGAACAGATACTACACTTTGATCTTAGCCAAAAGGCCGAGAAGCGATAACGGTCACTGGACTACCGACGCCTCATATTCCGGAAAATTTCCTATCCGCTCCTCTGAAATGATTCCGTAAATATTCATCCGATTCCGCACACCGAAAATATTCCTTATTGCAGAAATCGCCGCCCATGCGACGTACGGCCGTTAGGCGGTGGGCGTTTTACAATCTGCCAAAGCGGAAAGGCGAATGTTAACGAAATCAATGAAACAAGTAACATTATGAATTTCTAAAACTCAAACAAGGAAAAAAATATAGCGCCTTACCTTAACGTCGTAATAGTGGCTTCCCTTGACGCCCGCGCCGCCTTGATGTATATCGAATCGATCAACGCCCTGTTGTTTTACGTCTTTGGCGGGCGGCGCAAGGCGACTAGCGCTGTGGAACAAGCCAACGTTAAAAAGGTATAGGAAGAGACTGAGAAAGAAAAAGAATACAAAAAGGTGACGTGAGGTCGGCAGGAGAAAAGATGCGGAACAAAACCACAAAATTTAAATTTGTAAATTTAGATTTTTTTTTTTTTTTTTTTTTTATTTATATTTTTTTTTCTTAAACGGATCATTGTTATTAATATTCTGCTGATTGTAATGTTTCATTTAACATTTTGAAATCAATTAGGATCAAGATATATGCAAATCGTTGAAGGAAAGAATACATTAAACAATGTACGTAACAATGTACGTCAGTTTAAAAATAAAAATGAATTTTTGTTTTTTTAAATTGAAATAACTTTTAAAAATTTACATTTAAATTTCTATTTTCTTTATATTAAAGTGAAATTAATACTGGTCCTGTGTGGACAGAAGTGTGATATTTTGACACATACTGGCCATGACAAATGATTTTTAAAACATAATTTAGATTAGTAAACAACGAAGGAGAGGAGCGGAGAGAAATTTTAAATATAAAAAAAAATATCTGTTTTTATACCGGCTGCCGTTCGTTTGAGAACCGTCAAATAAAGAAAAAATGTGCTGGTCAGCTCAAACGATTAACATTTTAAGCAAACAGTGACTGGTATAGAATAAATACCATATCACTCTGACTGACCAGCAGTGAGCTGTTTTTATTGAGAGAGAGAGACCAATCGTACATTATTGAAATTGAATGGGCCATTCCCGGAAGAACTGCAATACCGGGCCGACCCGTGGCGAGAGCGGAGCAAGCCCCGGGCATCCCGCCGAGTACCAAAAATCAGTTTAATATCGTAGTGACTCAATGAGCCACGTATCAGATATTAAGCTGATAAGAACAGATACTACACTTTGATCTTAGCCAAAAGGCCGAGAAGCGATAACGGTCACTGGACTACCGACGCCTCATATTCCGGAAAATTTCCTATCCGCTCCTCTGAAATGATTCCGTAAATATTCATCCGATTCCGCACACCGAAAATATTCCTTATTGCAGAAATCGCCGCCCATGCGACGTACGGCCGTTAGGCGGTGGGCGTTTTACAATCTGCCAAAGCGGAAAGGCGAATGTTAACGAAATCAATGAAACAAGTAACATTATGAATTTCTAAAACTCAAACAAGGAAAAAAATATAGCGCCTTACCTTAACGTCGTAATAGTGGCTTCCCTTGACGCCCGCGCCGCCTTGATGTATATCGAATCGATCAACGCCCTGTTGTTTTACGTCTTTGGCGGGCGGCGCAAGGCGACTAGCGCTGTGGAACAAGCCAACGTTAAAAAGGTATAGGAAGAGACTGAGAAAGAAAAAGAATACAAAAAGGTGACGTGAGGTCGGCAGGAGAAAAGATGCGGAACAAAACCACAAAATTTAAATTTGTAAATTTAGATTTTTTTTTTTTTTTTTTTTTATTTATATTTTTTTTTCTTAAACGGATCATTGTTATTAATATTCTGCTGATTGTAATGTTTCATTTAACATTTTGAAATCAATTAGGATCAAGATATATGCAAATCGTTGAAGGAAAGAATACATTAAACAATGTACGTAACAATGTACGTCAGTTTAAAAATAAAAATGAATTTTTGTTTTTTTAAATTGAAATAACTTTTAAAAATTTACATTTAAATTTCTATTTTCTTTATATTAAAGTGAAATTAATACTGGTCCTGTGTGGACAGAAGTGTGATATTTTGACACATACTGGCCATGACAAATGATTTTTAAAACATAATTTAGATTAGTAAACAACGAAGGAGAGGAGCGGAGAGAAATTTTAAATATAAAAAAAAATATCTGTTTTTATACCGGCTGCCGTTCGTTTGAGAACCGTCAAATAAAGAAAAAATGTGCTGGTCAGCTCAAACGATTAACATTTTAAGCAAACAGTGACTGGTATAGAATAAATACCATATCACTCTGACTGACCAGCAGTGAGCTGTTTTTATTGAGAGAGAGAGACCAATCGTACATTATTGAAATTGAATGGGCCATTCCCGGAAGAACTGCAATACCGGGCCGACCCGTGGCGAGAGCGGAGCAAGCCCCGGGCATCCCGCCGAGTACCAAAAATCAGTTTAATATCGTAGTGACTCAATGAGCCACGTATCAGATATTAAGCTGATAAGAACAGATACTACACTTTGATCTTAGCCAAAAGGCCGAGAAGCGATAACGGTCACTGGACTACCGACGCCTCATATTCCGGAAAATTTCCTATCCGCTCCTCTGAAATGATTCCGTAAATATTCATCCGATTCCGCACACCGAAAATATTCCTTATTGCAGAAATCGCCGCCCATGCGACGTACGGCCGTTAGGCGGTGGGCGTTTTACAATCTGCCAAAGCGGAAAGGCGAATGTTAACGAAATCAATGAAACAAGTAACATTATGAATTTCTAAAACTCAAACAAGGAAAAAAATATAGCGCCTTACCTTAACGTCGTAATAGTGGCTTCCCTTGACGCCCGCGCCGCCTTGATGTATATCGAATCGATCAACGCCCTGTTGTTTTACGTCTTTGGCGGGCGGCGCAAGGCGACTAGCGCTGTGGAACAAGCCAACGTTAAAAAGGTATAGGAAGAGACTGAGAAAGAAAAAGAATACAAAAAGGTGACGTGAGGTCGGCAGGAGAAAAGATGCGGAACAAAACCACAAAATTTAAATTTGTAAATTTAGATTTTTTTTTTTTTTTTTTTTTATTTATATTTTTTTTTCTTAAACGGATCATTGTTATTAATATTCTGCTGATTGTAATGTTTCATTTAACATTTTGAAATCAATTAGGATCAAGATATATGCAAATCGTTGAAGGAAAGAATACATTAAACAATGTACGTAACAATGTACGTCAGTTTAAAAATAAAAATGAATTTTTGTTTTTTTAAATTGAAATAACTTTTAAAAATTTACATTTAAATTTCTATTTTCTTTATATTAAAGTGAAATTAATACTGGTCCTGTGTGGACAGAAGTGTGATATTTTGACACATACTGGCCATGACAAATGATTTTTAAAACATAATTTAGATTAGTAAACAACGAAGGAGAGGAGCGGAGAGAAATTTTAAATATAAAAAAAAAATATCTGTTTTTATACCGGCTGCCGTTCGTTTGAGAACCGTCAAATAAAGAAAAAATGTGCTGGTCAGCTCAAACGATTAACATTTTAAGCAAACAGTGACTGGTATAGAATAAATACCATATCACTCTGACTGACCAGCAGTGAGCTGTTTTTATTGAGAGAGAGAGACCAATCGTACATTATTGAAATTGAATGGGCCATTCCCGG